>NC_046661.1:92727309-92729247 GCF_010883055.1 Belonocnema kinseyi
GAAAAATCTCTATCCCATCCACACACTACTCCTTTCCCCTGCCGAGTGAGTCACGCCTACCCCGAAAGGGAAATGGCTTAATGGTGTAATAATAATAATATCTTTTTTTTTTTTTTGACAAATCATCCTTGGTAGAAAATTATCTTCCTGTTTGAAAATTCCTTTTTTTTTGCTTGAAAATTCAAGTATTGCATTTAAATATTCATAATTTTGGTTGAAAATTCATGTTTTTGGTTACAAATAAAACTTACTTAGTTAAAAGTCAAATTAAATTTATTTTGAAAAAAGTATGTTTTTTTCTGGAAAAATAATTTTTAACTTCTATTTTTGATTGAAAACTTATTTTTTTAGTTCAAAACACATTTATTTGTTTAAGAATTAATCTTTTTCTGTTAAAAATTCAACTGTTTCATTGAGAATCAATGTATTATTTTGAAAAATCTTATTTATTTAATATGCACTAAGTTTGAAGTATAAGTTGATAAAATAAAAATGTGTTTGAATTATTAACCAAATGCATGGACTTTAGAGACAAATTCAGGAATTTATTATGTTTTATCATTATTTCATTATTTATTTAATCTATCGTGCAATTTTTTCAAGAAAACCTGGAAATTGTAATTAAATTTCTAGAAATTAAAAAGAGCATTATTTGGAGCAAACTCGCTAAAAATTATACCGGGGAAAAAATTGAGACACCTGGAAAAAAACTGGAATTGCGAGGGAATTTTTTCCAGGATTTGTGTAGACACTCTGCGAACTTTCAACAAAAAAGAATGAACATTGAATAAAAAATGTTGGATTTTCTTGTTGAGTTCAATTAACCCTTTGAGACGCGATTTTTTAATTCATTATATTGTTATTTTTAGCTTTATATAGGTTTTCTGGGTCACTGTTTCCGATTCTTACGTCAGAATTGTAAAATTCAAAATGGCGGACCCAACATGGCGACTGTATTTGGCTAAATTTAATGTTTTTTATATTGACCTAAAACGTCTTCTAGGTTTTTTTTGGTATCGGTGATTCCGATTCTGCCGATAGAATTGCTAAATTCCAAATGGCGAATGTATTTGGATAAATTTCATGTTTTTTCTATATTGGTCTAAAACGTATTCTAGGGGTTTTTTCGGGGTCCCTGATCACGACGGTAACGTCAGAACTGCAAAATTTAAATTGGCGGATCTAATATGGCGACTGCATCAGGTTAAATTTCATGTGTTTTTTTTTCTATTGATATAAAATGTTTTCAAAGGAGATTTTTTGGGCCGCTGAGCACGATGATTACGTTAGAACATCAAAATTCAAAATTATTGGTTCAATTTGCCGACTGTGTTCGTCACGATTCTGACGTCAGTACTGCAACATTTAAAATGGTGGATCCAATATGGTAACTACATTTGGTGTCATTTCAGCTAAGCGTCGTCTAATTTTGTAAATCTGATATCAGAATCGTAGTCAGCGACCCACAAAACTACCGTAAATCGAGTTTTATACTGACTGTAAGAAAATTTGCCAATTTCGTAAAAAATGTTTGCTATTTTATTGGCGCCATTTTCAATTTTTAAATTCTGACATCAGAATCGTAATCAGCGGTCTGAAAAAACCCCCTCAAATCGAGTTTTATGCTCATTGTAACAAAATTCGCAAATTTCGTAAAAAATGGCTGCCATTATGTAACCGCCATTTTGAATTTTTGAATTATGACATCAGAATCGTAATCAGCGACCCCAAAAACTACATAATCAAGTCTTATACTCATTGAGAAGTTATCCCTGTCTCTCAGAATCTTTTATAGACCAACATAAAAAAAACTCTATTTTTCCGTATTCTGGAAATTTTTTTTGAAAAAACCGATCTACGAAAAATTCTGCAAAAAATATATTGTTTAGGGGCCATCCATATACCACGCGGGCAATTTTTCACCACTTTTTGACCCCC
>NC_046661.1:92729347-92731586 GCF_010883055.1 Belonocnema kinseyi
CCCATTCACTCTTACACTCGCTTTGCTACCTGTGTATATTGTTTTTATAGCTTGTAGGATCCATCCATTGACTCCATACTCTTTCAGAATTTCCCAAAGTTAGAATTTTCAACCAAATAGTTACGTTTTCAATTAAACTGATGAATTTCCAACTAAAATGATAAATCTTCACCTGGGATCGATGGATTTTAAACAAAAAGATAAATTTTTGAAAAAAAGAGTTTAATTTCGAACCAACTAGTCTTATTTTCACCCAAAAAAAATGAATTTTCCAATAAAAAGACGATTTTTTACAAAAATACATGAATTCTCAACGAAATATTTAAATTATCAAATACAAAAATACAATTCTTGTACCAAATAGTCGAATTTTAAACTAAAATATCAAGTTCCAACGAAAAATGGAATAGAAAATTCATTTTTACCACAGAAGTCGAATTTTAAAGAAAATACAATAATTTTTAATTTTTAAAAAAAACTTGTCTCAAACAATTGAATAGTTGAATTGGAAACAAAAAATATGATTTTTCAAATAAAATGATGTGTCTTTATCCAGAATCATTCAATTTCCAACAAAAAGATTATTTTTCAGCCCATAAAATTGATTTCTACTAAAAGGCAAAATTTTGTAATAAAGATAATTTTTCAACCAAATATTATTTACATTTTCAGTGAATAAAAAAAATTCTACAACAAACTTTTCAACAAAATAGTTCAAATTGTAACTGGAATTATTAAATTTTCAGTGGAAAAATTAATTTTCAGTCAAAGAATAAAACGATTTTTGAACAAAATAGCTCACATTTTTACCATGGAGATGTAATTTTTAAATAAAATAATGAATCATTAAAATATTTTTTTTTAAAATGATGAATCATAAACCTTTAACAGAAAAAGTTTAATTTTTTAACAAAAGAGCAACTCTCAACCAAGTTACTAAATCTTCATTCGGCAGAGATGAATATTCAGAACAAAAAATGTATTAGTTGATATTTCAACCAAAGAATATTTCAATTTTTAACAAAAGAACATTTGAATTCAACCAAAAAGTACGAGTTGTCAACCAGATTTGATTTTTCAACTAAAACCGATCAATTTGCAACTAAAAACAGAATAGTTGAACTTTCAGTTAAAAAAAAAATTGATTTCGACAACAAAAAATTGTTATTCAATTTAATATTGAAATTTACAAATCAGTAAGCTCTCGAAAACATGTCCTTGCATTTTTTTAATTCCCTGATAATTTTGGATTTTCCCCTGGTTTTACTACTTTATTTTTAGTTTACCATTTATCTTTTTCGGTTAAAAAGTCAACTATTTGTTTGAAAATTGACTCTTTTTTATTGTTGAAAATTATACTGCTTTGTAGAAAATCCATATTTTTATCTTGAAAACTGAACTAATTGGTTATACCTTTAATTACTTTTCAACTATTTATCATTTTGATTGAAGATTCATAATTTTAGTTGAAAATTTATCTGTTTGGCTGAGGATTTAACTATTGATTACAAATTATCATTTTTTAGTTAGAAGTTCCTTTTAATTAACTGAAATTTTAATTACTATGTTAACTTTTTTAATAAAAGTTTAATAAATTTAACTACGTGGTTAGAAGTTAAGCTACTTAGTAAAAAATTTATTTTTTGGTTAAAGATTTATCATTTTAGATCATAATTAATCACTTTGAATGAAAATATAACTATTCATTACCAATCATCATTTCCAGTTGAAAACTCGCCTTTTTTGGATATCAAATTAATCTTCGTAGAAAATTCGTATTTGTTGTTTAAAATTCAACTACTTCGGCAGAACTTGAGCTACTTTGTAAAAAAAAAATTATTTTTTTGATTGACGATTTATCATTTTAGGTAAAAATTCAACTCTTTAGTAGTTGAAAATGTAATTATTTATTACAAATTATCATTTCCAGTTGAAAGCTCCTCTTTTTATAGAAAATTCCTCTTTCTGGTTTCAAAATAAACTACGTGATCAGAAGTTGAACCATTTTTTATTGAAAATTCTTATTTATTGGGTTGCAAATTGGATTGTTTTGTGTAAAATCCGTCCTTTCGTCTAAAAAATTCAGCAATTCGTTCAATATATTTGTCCTTTCTTTCTTTTTTTAACTCTTTGGTTTAAAGATCTATACGAGGGTGGATTGATAAGTTTCCGGCCTGACCAAGAAAAACAACGTTTTTAAGAATTTTTTTTTTTATTTCTCAACATAATCTCCTCCAAG
>NC_046661.1:92731686-92740985 GCF_010883055.1 Belonocnema kinseyi
AGCTATCTAAGGATGGTACTATAGAACGCCACCTCAAGGTAGGCCTAGTGGCGCCATCTCTTGGTCAGGCCGGAAACTTATCAATCCACCCTCGTATTTTTAGGTACAAAGGCCACTTTTCGGTAGTGTATAAATTTGAATCAGCAAAAATCTGACAAATCGCTCAATATTACAAAATATTACAAAATAACTAATTACAAATTAAAATTCAATCACCCGCCAATGTTTTAAAGGTTCAAAATTTTTTATTTTATATAATCTGGTTACCACTTACCTTTCAATAAATTTTCTTCACACGTCAATAACCAAATTTCCTTATTTAAAAAATTTTTGAACCAATTATATATATAAAAAATACTATAATGTAAGAATTTTTATTTTTTAATCTTAATTTTACATAGATAGGATAAAATAGAAGAGATGAGACAGATTATGGAGACTTAAGCGAATTTATTACTATTTTGTAATTTATTAATAATTGTGAGAGAAAAAAATTAAACCCTAAAAACTATTATTAAATAAACAATGAAAATTGTGAAATATTAATTTGAAAAGTTCACCTCAAGAAGTTCTTTTCCAAAACTAGTTATAATTAACAATAAAATATTTTCCTCGATTTTATCAATCATTTTTAAAAACTTTTTTTCAGCTGGAAATAACTTTAGTTCATTTTTCATTTAAAAACAAGTATAATCAAAATTCCCTTTTCTATTAAATTTTAGGCTAAATTTCATGAAAATAGTTATGACGAAAAGCAAATTTTTAAATTAATTCATTAAAATTAATTCTATTCGTTTACAATGTATAATTTTACTTTTTTTTTAAACTTGAACATTTTTTACATAACAAATTTTTTAAATTCTGCAAATTAAAAAAAATTTTCCTAAACTCTTACATAAAATAACTTTAAATTTTCCAAACAATATAGAGAATATCTTTTGATTCTCTAAAAACCTTTAAAAATGTATAAAAAGCTTTTTTTTTACAAAATTGTAAAAAATCTACATTTTTCTTAAGATTTTGTTAATTTTCAAATTCACTTTTTTTGATATATTTTTAAGATATATAAAAGTTCTAAATGTCTAAAAAAAATTTTAAGATAAAATATTTGCCGTAGACTTCCAGCTTCTTTTTCGAAAATTTTTTGGAAATACTTTGAAACCTTTTAGAACATTATTCTCAAGTTAATTTTTTAAAATAGAAAATAATTAAACATTTTTCTGAGAATCTAAAGAAAATTTTTTAATTCTCTTGAAACCTTTCGTAATTGAAATTCAGCTTCCTTTTTCAAATTCTTCAACAATCTACACTTTAAAAAAATTAAACTTTTCACAAGTTTAAAATTAACTTAGAATTGTTCGAATACTTTTAAATATTTATCAAGCATAATAGAATCGTCATTTTGTAATTCTGATAAAATTTTCTTTTAGAATCCGTTTTTCAAAATAAATAAATCAATTGAACCTATGATCAATAATACAAAATCTGCCCTGATAGGCAAAAATAAATTAATGTAAAATGGATAAAATATCAATTTGCAAATTATTTTAAAAAGTTAGTTCCTATGATGTGATTTCTTTTTTAGAATAAGACCCTTCACTTCATGTTTAATTTAAAAACAAGTATAATGAAAATTCCCTTTTCGTCTAAAATCATAAGCTAAATTTATTCTTTTTTCTTATTCTTTTAAACTCGAAATTTGAAAAGATATTAGTAAATCATTTTTTTTATCATCTAAAGTACAAAAACGTTGTTTTTAATTATATTAAATAATGCACATTATTCACAGTCAATATTAACAATAAAATAATATTTACACAATTTTGAACTAAAAACATTATAAATTGAAAAATTAAATTTTTTGACTGAACACTTCTCAAATTAGAAGTTAAATTATTTTCATTTGAAGTAGTTTAAATATCCATGAAAAGCTTCAGAATTTTATTTCAAGTCTTGAGAAACCTAGAAGATGTTTTTAAATTTTTCCACATTTTAAATTATTTTTGAAAACTTTTTTAAACTTCTAAATATGTTTTAAATTTAATCGAATTTTTCTAAAATTTTTAGAAAATTCTGCTTGTTCTGTGTATAAAAAAATGTGTGTTATTTTAAATTTTGAAAAGGTTCAAAATTAATTAAAAATTTGAATTATTTCAAATAATATAACGAGCCCTAGCCTAATTTAAGGCAAAATGTAGATTTTTCCAAATTTCAAATAAAAAATTGAAAAGCTTCTCAAGAATTGTCAAAGGCTTTAAAAGAACAAAAACATTTTCTTAGGATTCCTAGGAAAATTGAAAATTATTTTTCATTTTGAATAATTATTTTAAGAGAATATTTCAAAAGATTTATAAAATTGTCAAAAAAGAATCTAGAATATTAAAAAAAAAATCTTTTAAAATGTACAGGATTTTCTAAAAATGGTAGAAAAAATCGTTTCATTTTGAAAGACATTCATCGAATTTTTTCTACAACTTTTAAAAAATCCTAGAAATTAAAAAAAATTTCTTTGAAATATTCCAGGTTCTCTTTTGACAATTTTGGAACTCTTCTAAAATATTTTCTTCAAATAATTATTCAAAATAAAAAATCATTTTCAATTTTGCTAAAAATCTTGAGAATATTTTTTTATTCTTTTGAAGCCTTTCACAACTCTTGAAACGCTTCTACATTTTTTTATGTAAAATTTTCCAATATCTAAAATTTGTTTCAATTTAAAATGTGGTTACTTGCGCCGAAATTTCTGCAAGCCAATTTTTTTTTTACAATTAATAAGTGTTCAATTGTTATTTATGCCACAAAATTCAACAATTTGACTTAAAAAATAGACATTTTTAAAATAGAACATTTAAAATTGTGACCTTTATAGTTCAAAAGTTTAAAACTGTTTACTTTTAAATATTTGGTTTCAATTTGATTACGAATATATTATTATGAAGTTGTTTTTGTGTTCAAAATAGTTTCCAAAATTTCAATCGGGCGTTTTCTTTTTTTAATGACTTAAGACTTTTGAATTAAAACAGAAACTTTAACGTTAAAATCTGGAAAGTTTTATCAGATTTAGAATCATTTTGTCAAATCAATCATTGTTCACTTTTTAATACTTCAAATACAGATCCGTAATAATTTATTTATTTATATTTACAGTTGATAAAAGAAAAATGCTTTTATCAAAAATTTCCAACTTCACATGCTTTTAATTTTCAATTTTTCATGTCTTCAAGACTGCATTTTAAAATTCGTTAAATTAAAAATGTACACTTAAAAATAAAAATCTAAAATAAACAACTTTTTAAGTAAAAGATTTTAAAATTACGCATTTTAATTTGAATATCATAATTGTAAACGATAACAATTCAACTTTTTTTTTTTAACTTTTAAAATCTAACTTGGACAGATTTTTCTTCTAGAAATTTGTAAAATTCACGGTCAAAAAATAAATTTAATATCTGAACTAATCAATTTAGGAATGAAAATATTAAGACTTTTTAGAGACCTAATTTTCTTATCTCGACCATTTCTTAAAACTAATAACAATTTCAAGAACTAGATATAAATGATAAATGTTGAGAACATTTGAAAATTTCAAGACTGAAACTCTCAAAAAAATAATGATAAAGAAATCGAAATACCTGTAAATTCACATTCAAAAACAGTTTGGTATAAAACGTTAAAATATTTGTTTAAAAAAAAACTTTAAATTCAATTTGCAAAAAAAAAAATTGATCTCGGAAAAAATGCATAAGAAAATGTTCAAAAATCGGGATAATTTCAAAAAATGTAAACAATAGAATTTCAGTTTGATATAACACTTGTAGTGTTATCTTATTTTATTTGGAATGAATTTCAATTTTTCTGAATCTCAACAGCGTAGATTTAAAATGACTTTGACTATAAGAAGCGCGCATATTTTGTCATACGCTCAAATTTCAAAATCAATTTGAAAATTGAAATCAAACCACTTACCTCTAAACGAACAATGTAATTTTCGAAATAAAAATTTTTCAATAATCTATTACCCAGAATTCATAAAATAAAATATTAAGTTTCGATCTCTATCAGTCTTGTGCTAAGTTTTTACAATTTACATCACCCAATAAAGGGTCTACTAGTTAATAATAGTTTATAACAGTTCTTACCTCTATTTATTTCAATTGAAAATCTTTGAACCTAAATTTTGATAAGCCTAAATTATCATAAACCAACATCTTGAGTTACATTCACAATTGCTAATTGAGGGCCTGGATCAAAGAGTCTGTTATAACTTTCTGGCGTTCCCGAACGGCGCTTAAAACCAAGATCTTAAGAGGTCTCTTCAATGTGAGCGCCAGAATTTTAAATACGATTCTTTAATCCAAGCCCTCAGATTGAATTTTCAACTCTAGGCGCCAGAAAGTTATAACCAGTTCTTGTATCTTAGAACCCGATCAAAGAACTGTTTGCAACTTTCTGGCGCCTAGAGTAGACCCCTTGCAGCTTGAATTTCAGCGCTCTTCAGGGGTCCTCCACTCTCGGCGCCAGAATTTTATATCCGGTTCATTGATCCGAGCCCTTAAATTTAAAAGACCGGATATAAAATTCTGGCGCCTAGAGTGGACGTTTTCCAGAACATCACTCATATTCAAGCACTCTAAGCGCCATAAAGTTATAACTGGTTCTTTAATCTGAGGGTCTGAATTAAAGATCTGGTTATAACTTTCTGGCGCCTAGTCAGGATGTCCCTGAACGGGGTTTAAATCTAAGAGGTTAGGTGTCTCTCGGCTCTGAGCGCCTCAATTTTATAAACGGTTCTATAATTTAGGACATTAGATAAAAAAAACAGGTTATAAAATTATGGCGCCTAGAATGTAGGGCTGTCTGACCATTGTCCATGTATAAGCGGTGCCAGAATTTTACTACTAGTTCTTTAATGCGGGCCTTCAAGTCGAAAAACCGGATATAAAATTCTGGCGCCCAGAGTGGGATGCCTCCGAATATGGCTTAAATTAAAGCGCTCAGAGGTCTCTCCAACCTGAGCGTCAGAATTTTATAACCGGTTCTTTGAAGCCTTCGAATAAAAAAAAACTGGTTATAAATTTCTGGCCCCTAAGGTGCAGATGTACGCTGCTAATATTCAAGCGGTGAGGGGTCACTCTACTCTAGGCGCCAGAAAGTTATAACCAGTTTTTCAACATCAGAACCCTGATTGAAGTACTGGTTATAACTTTCTGACGCCTAGAGTTTTGGTGCCCCTGATCATCGCTTAAATTAAAGCTGTCAAAGGTGTCTTCACTCTGAGGACCAGAATTTTATGATCGGTTCTCTAATATTGACCCTCAGATTAAGAAAATGTATCATAAAATTCTGGCGCCTAGAGTAAAGGAACCCCTGAATGTCGTCAATATTCAAGCGGCCAAGGATCTCTCCGCTCTAAGAGCCAGAATTTTATAACCGGTTCTTTAACCCAGGTCCTCGGATCGAAACACCGAATATGAAATTGTGCCGCCTAGAGTTAGGGTGCCCCAGGGCATGGCCTAAATTCAAGCTGTCAGAGCTGTCTATCCATCCTGAGCGCTTGAATTTTAAAACCGGTTCTTTGATCCGGGCGCTCAGATCCAAAAATCTATTATAAAATGTTGGGGCCTAAAGTAAAAGGACTCTAGGCGCCACTTATTTATATTTCGTTTTTTCTAAAGCCCGGATCAAATGACCGGTAATAACTTTCTGGCGCCTAGAGTAGAGACCCCTTACTGCTGGAATTGAAGCGCCGTTCAGGGATCCTCCACTCTAGGCGCCATTATTTTATAACCGATTCTTTGATTCGGGCCATTCTTTTTATCGGTTATAAAATTCTGGCGCTTATAGTAAATGGACCCCTAAAAATCTATTCAAGCTGCCAGGAGTCTCTCCACTTTAGGCACCACCAATTTCTAACCGCTTTTTTAATCTGAGTCCGGATCAAAGAACCAGTTATAAATTTCTGGCGCCTAGAGTGAAGCGGACCCCTTCAAGCTTGAATTTAAAAGTCTTTCAGGAGTCCTCCACTCTAGGCGCCAGAATTTTATAACCAGTTCTTTCCTCCTGGTCCTCAGATAGAAAACAAGTTATAAAATTCTGGCGCCTAGAGCGGAAGGCCCACTTGAAGGTGCTCAAATTTAAGTTGTGCGGGATCTCTGCACTCTTGGCGCCATAAAGTTACAGCTGAATTTTCCATCAGGGGTTCTCAATTACTGATGAGTTCCAGGATGACTGAAAGAGGTTTAAAGGTTTGGGTGACAATAAAAAAAATTAGTAGTCGACTCATTTAGTTGTAAACCCTCGCCAGTGGAACGTGCTCGCGCCTCTGAGCAGCAAGAGAGAAACAGGCATCGGTAGAGAAAAAAAGAGATGTTTTCGCTTACATTGGAGAAAATCAATTGTGCCGCAAGGATAGGATAATCAGGTACAAGGAACAGCCCCACTGAGTTCCAATCCTTTGAGAAGATTTGAGCAGTTCTTATCTTGGACCCCTAGAACTAAAACCATTGACTTCTGACGAGATTCTTGGTCTTCGTCGTCCACTTTTTGAAAAATGTCTAAAAGGAAAACGTATCTTATAAAAATGCACGATCAACTAAAGAAGCAACGAAACTACTACATTAAAATGGATCTAACGGTCCACAAGCTAATACTATTTTCTTTTATACTTCGATTTCCTTAGTTTTTTTTCTTTTTCGCGAAATAAATAAATAAAGGAAACAAAATTAAGCAAGTATTTATAATTAATCATTATAATTAAAGAGGTAAATATAATTAAGGAGGTAATTTCCCAAAGGAGAAGGAACCCACTCCACACACTGCCTGCACATAAACGTTACGATTAAATAGAATACACACTGTATGTAATAATTGTACAATGTAGCAGTAATTAAGAAATATTTATGTTAATAGTTACTTTTTTAACCACTCATCTGGCTAAATCTATTACGCTAGACTCATGCAACAACAACAATAATAATAAAGTTACAACAATATATTTACTTGTGTGTTTCTGTCCTTTTTTTCCTCATCTTTAATATACTTTCGTTTATAGACCCTTTTTACTTTTTGTTCTGCAGTCACCCCCAATTACAAATTAGGGTAGCCAATAAAAATTATAATTTTTATTTTTTTCAAACGCGACCCCCTAAATTTCTTATTTTTGGTGAAAAAATTCAGCCAGAAATTTTCTTTTATTAAAAAGAAAGTTAGTTGTTGATCATTTTCAGTTTAAAAAAAAATGACATTTGAAAGCTAAAAAATTCTTTTATCACTAGATACTATTTCTTATCTATTATAAAATAATCCCTAAAGTTTTAGTGAAAAAAATTAATTTTTGAAAATATTGGGCTCAAAAACGAATATTTAAAATTTCATTACGATTATTCGTATCACGAAATTTTTATTTCCGATTAAATATGGAGAAAATTATATATCATAAATAAATTTAAAATATTTATATCTCAAATTTTGCATTTTTTATAGTTAAAATATTTCAGTAGTACTTTAAAATGTATTTTGCCACTAAAATTGAAAAAAGTCATTGTTCTTTTGAATTCAATGCAATTCGATTAAATTCATTAGAATTCCAGGTAAATTTAAACAGATTCAGGATAAATTCATGAAAATTCAGAGTTCAAGATAATTCACCTTAAATTCAAAATAATTAAAATAAATTGGAAAAAAACTCAAATAAATTGGAAAAATCCATTTTTTAAATTAATTTCAGTAAAACGAGTGTGAATTTAAAAGAATTCAATGTAATTTAGGAGATTAATAAAATTAGTAACAATTTTAGTGAATCAAACGAATTGAAAAAATTCTAAATGAATTGAGTAAAATGGTAGGGACAGAATTCAGACCAAATCCAACACAATATAAAAAATTTTAAAAAAAAATGTAACTAATGAATAAAATAAAAGAATTTAAAAGAATTCAGGATAAATTTATAAGAATTAAAGTTAAATTCTACCAAAAATTTAAAAATATTTAATTGATCTCCGTAAAATTTAGAAGAATTCAAGGGAATTCAAGAGAATTCGTTAAAATCGATACAAACGTAAGAAGAATTAAAAAGAATTCGAAATAAATTCAAAATAATTTAAATGAATGTAACAACTTAAATAAACCCAAAAAACTTAATTTATGGATTTAAGAGAATTAAAAAAAATCAGGATAAATTTATAAGAATTAAAGGTGAATTCCACTAAAAATTAAAAAATATTTAATTGATATTAGTCAAATTTAAGCGAATTTAGAAGAATTCAAGAGAATTCGATGAAATTGATACATATCTAAGATGAATTAAAAAGAATTCGAAGTACATTAAGAATAATTCAAATGAATGAAACAACTTGTATAAACCGAAAAAATTGCATTGATGGATTAAAGAGAATATAAAAAAAATCAGGATAAATTTATAAGAATTAAAGGTGAATTCTACAAAAAATTGAAAATATATTTAACTGATATTAGTCAAATTTAAGCGAATTTAGAAGAATTCAAGAGAATTCGAATTAAATTTAAAATAATTCAAATGAATGAAACAACTTTTATAAACCAAAAAAATTTCATTGATGGATTAAAGAGAATTCAAAAAAATTCAGGATACATTTATAAGAATTAAAGGTGATTTCTACCAAAAATTTAAAAATATTTAATTGATATTAGTCAAATTTAGGCGAATTTAGAAGAATTCAAGAGAATTCGATTTCAGTCAAATTTAAGTGAATTTAGAAGAATTCAATGAAATTGATACAAATCTAAGATGAATTAAAAAGAATTCGAAGTAAGTTCAAAATAATTCAAATGAATTTAACAACTTTTATAAACCCAAAAAAACCATTTGATGGATCGAAGAGAATATAAAAAACTTCAGGATAAATTTATAAGAATTAAAGGTGAATTCTACCAAATATTAACAAAACTTTAATTGATTTCAGTCAAATTTAAGTGAATCTAGAAGAATTCAAGTGAATTCAAAGATCAATAATGTGATATTTTCATTTAAAAAAGTGATTTGAGAAAAAAAGTAAAATATGTAAATTGCAAAATACATTTCAAAGTATTTTTTTACAAATATACTTTCTTCATATTTCAGAAGAAATCCTGGACATATTCAATAAATAAAAAATATTTTTCAAGGTCAAAACAATTTTTTAGCCTTAAATTTGCATTTAGTTTAAATTTATGACAGAACTTTTCTACCAAAAGGAAGAAATTTATAGGACAGAAATTTGCAAAATTGAAATTTTTATAGGGCACCCAATAACCCATCCACTCCTAAAGTTTCGACCATCAAT
>NC_046661.1:92741085-92772880 GCF_010883055.1 Belonocnema kinseyi
TGTGTAAAAAGATTGGAAATTTTACTACAAAGTAAAAAAAAAAAATAATAAAATAAGAAAGAAAAAGTAAACACTTTTTCGTCGACGGATGACGATTATTTCAATTTCCCATTTGCGCCACAAAACAATAATCTTCAAATGGTCTTTCAATCAATTTTCCTCGTTTCTCACTGACTAAAAGAAAAAGAGTTTCCGGCATAGTCGACCGAAGAAAGCCACATGTTCCATTTATATATATATTTTTTTGGTTTGTTTACCATGTATAAAAAACGCTCCGCTCATTACAACATTATTTACAATAGTACACACGATATGAAAATACGAATGGAATTTGCAAGATTCATAATACGAAAATTTTTATGCGTGAACCACTGCGAAGATCTACGCATCTTGTGTTAATATAAATACGCGTAGAAAAAACACTGAAAAGCAATTACATCTTGACACTTAGGAACTATGAAAAAGTATAATACAAACTCGATGTAATCAATTATTATCACAAATGCGCATTTTCGGCGCTTCTACTAAAAACTCATTATCATAATATACATCCTCTACTTTGTTAAGAATCTGTCTGATCGTTTATGTACACGATGTAGTAGTTTAAGCAACAAAATTCACGTTTCAAGTTTCACCAATTTACGGAAATTCAATTTCAATAATAATGCCGCTTCTGCCTCGAGAATTTCAGTCAAATCTTTTAATATTAAAGGAAAATCTAATTTAAAAAAACAATAATAATAATAACTCACAAGGGGAAACCGGCAAATCGACTGGTAGCTCAGGCAAAAATGCTCGGGATTCGCAGCCGAAAGGTTGCGCGTTCGATTCTCGCTGTCTACATTTTTTTATTTCGTTTTTTATTTATTAGAATCTTTATCAACATAATTTTTTTCAATAATCTTTTTAAATTATGCTGAAAGTTATGTTTACCGATAATATTTGAACTTATAAGTATGAACGAGATTTTTTAAACCTCGTATTTTATCAAATGATTAATGAGTTTTGACCAAAACAAGATTTTTTTTGAAGTATTGAAGAGAATAACATTTGTAAACATTTCAATAAATAAAAAAAAAGTGCAGGCAGAGAGAACCGAACTTTCTGACCTAGCGGACAAAAATTAAAACTATTAAATTTAAAAATTGTTATTAAAATAAACCAAAATTGACAATTGCCAGGCTCCCCTTGCCAACTAATTCAAATGGGACATTATTTCTTAAATAAAGCGGGACAAACTAAATAAATCCGTTAGTTATTTAATAATATAACAATTTTTTTGCTTTAAATAACTCAAGTTTTATAGAAGAATTAGAAAAATTTCTTAAATTTTAATAAAAAGGTAACTGTAAAATAAATATTACCCTGATTTCCCGAAAATTTTAAAGTCTCTGGTAAAGTTATTTCCTTGAAACTAATTTAAAATATCTTATCGATATTTTTATATGTTTTTTATATCTATAATCGTGGAAGTCTCCTTTTAAAAAATAAAAACATAGGAAGTCAAAGTTAATGAAAAAATGTAATTTTGACATATTCTGAATTTAATTTCTCAAATTTTAAAATCAAACCGGTAATTTTTTCAGTTTTTTTTTGTAGATGCTTACTTTTTTTATTCTAACTTTTTTAATATCGATACAAAAAAATGTTTCCCTTTTGTGCTTCGACAGACAATCGAAATAAAATATTTTCTAAAATTTGTAGAATTAAATATAATATTACTGAAAATATTTCAAATAAGTTTAGTGTCTCCAATTTTTAATTCAAATTTTTCTATGACTGATATAGTTGGAAAAAAATGTAAGAAAATATTTTGATGAACAAAAAACTATATTTCAAGATTATTTACTTACTTTAATCACTGCAAATAGCAGAGTTTATTGATCAAAATTCAACAATTTTTGAAAAATAATTATTTTTCCTAAGTTTAAAACAGTTTTCATAAAAAATGCTTTTTCTTTCAGAAGATTTTTAAGTCTTTTAATAGTACAATTTTTTTCGCATACTTTCGATCGAATTTTTACATACGAAAGTTAAGATAATTGTGCAAAAACTCCAATCTCTAAAAAAAATATTTTTTCTAAATAATACTACTGAGAATGTTTCAAGTAAAAAAAAAAAACATTTCCACAGAAAAAAAAATTAAACTGATCAAAAAACTTGTAGTTTAACATTAGTTTTTGCAAATGAATTTACCATTACCATTGCTTCTTAGCAATTTTTTAGAAAATGATTGTATTTTAATAAATAATGGATTATTTATTTGGGAAAAACAACATTCTCCACAACTCTAGTTTCTCCATTTTTTATTGTAAATTTCTCTATGGCTGATATAGTTTTAAAAAAATAGTAAGAAAATATTTTTTTGAAAAATTAACTATATTTCAAGATTATTTACTTTTTTTAATCACTGAAAAAGAGCAGAGTTGTAGGGAATTTCTCGTTTGAAAAAATAATCAATTATTTCTTAAAATTCATCGATTTAAAGAAAAAATTGTAATAACCAATTCAATTACAAAAACTATCGTTAAAATAATTATTTCTCGCAAGTTTAAATCGTTTTTCATAAAAAATAAGGCGTTTTAAGGCGATTTTGAAGTCAATTACTAATACATTTTTTTTTACAGTTTCGATCGAACTTAAAAAAAAAAGATTAAATATTAATAAATGATGGCTTATTTATTCGGGAAAAACATTATCTGCAACTCTAGTGTTTAAATTTTTTATTAAAAATTTTTCTATAGCTGATATTCTTAAAAAAATTGTAAGAAAACTTTTTCTTAAATAACTATATTTTAAGATTGTTTACTTACTTTAATTACTGAAAAGAGCAGAGTTGTAGGGAATTTCTCGTATGAAAAAATAACCAATTATTTATTAAAATTTGCACATTTAAAAAATAAAATGGTAAGTACCAATTTAATTACAAAAACTATCGTTCAAATAATTACTTTTCGCAATTTTAAATCTTTTTTCATTAAAAAAAATAATGCTTTTTCTTTCATAAGAAATTTTTTTCCACTATTTTGAAAAATAATTGCACAAAAAGAATGACAATAAGAGAAATTTGTTTTTAAATAACACTAAAGAAAAAAAAGTTAAATTTATCATTGACTTTTGGTACTAAATGAATTTTTTCTGGTAAAAATAACGATGATAAATAAAGAGTCAAAAAAATTTGTAAACCGCAAAAAAAAGTCACCCCTCAGTAAATTTTGACCCCCCCCCCCCCAGTAAAATAATGCCCCAATTGAAAAATGTTTAAAATACCTAAAAAAAAAAAGAAAAAAAACCCTAGAAAGGAAATAAATGCACATTGTAGGACAAACACAAACCATTTTAGCACGGACACAAACCCTAAAAATCGGTAACTCTGAAATCTGTATTCCACCTAATGACTCTTAAAGTTACTTTTTCTTCCATTTCTATTAGAAAAAAAAAAAATGATTTCACTAGCCCAGAAATAACGACGATTAAACGACTAGAAGTTAACTCTTTAATTGTTAGGAAAAAAAAGTCATGTTGACGTCTCGATTCTCAAAACTAGGAAAGCTGCATTACAATCAAACTTTAATGAATTATTGGAATCGCGTTAATTAAACATGTGGCTCGCGTCATTCGTCTTCCAATTAACCAGTCCTTCTTTTTCAGTTTTCAAGTAATATATATAAAAACAGTAATATCACAAAAATAGCGCAGGCAGAGCAGGGAAAGGACCAAATTGGGATAAAAGCTTGACAATGTCGATTTTTTCTTCTCTCTCTCTCTCTCGAATTGACAAACAATGGGTTAAGTCGGGAGCGGACACGTTTTGCATAAACATACGCATTTTCATACACACACTCTCTCACAATCATCCAAACACACACCTATTCTCCAGTCCGAAATCTTTCTCGCTCTTGCGCAACGCATGAGTAAGTTCAATGATAATAATAATAATAATAATAGTAATAATAAGAAGAAATTTCAAAAACGCAATAGTTAAATAAAATTAGTTGAATAAGTAAAAACCAATAAATTAATTCATATATTATTCGGTAAAATTAAGTACCTAATTCTCTGTTTATTGACGCGAATTCTTGTATTTCATTTTTGAAGGCGTCTCACTCGCTGGCACTAGTCACATCCACTGGCTGACTTTATTTATTTTTTTTTTTTATTTCAATTTTGGAAAGTCGCATTTCCTCCGCTTACACGACTCTCGATGATGATTGACAAATTTTAATTCTTGAGCTTCTCGCTGCTTCTTTTTCTTTTTTACGCATCAAAATTCGTTTTTTTTTTTTTTTAACACAAGAAATAAATTCAACTAAATTGGCGCAAAGGAACACGATCTTGGAAATATTGCTTCTCTTTTCTTTTCTTCTTTTTTTTTGCTTGGCAAAAACTTGACGCTCTCTTGCGACATTTTGCGAATTTGGAATTTTATTTTTTTTTAAATACGAAAATTAATCTCCCGTACATACAAGTTAGCATTTTCATAGATTTCACGTCAGAGTTTTTTTACGTCAGTGTTCATCCTCTTCGTTAACTAAAACATACAATTTTTTTTGGCTCAGAACCACAATGTAAACTATTACAATTACATAATCTTTGCTTCTCAAAAGTAAAAAAAAAAAATAATAAATAAATAACAATATTGTGGAGTAAGTAAAATTTTCAAGTATCTAGTATAACAAAAATTGTTCTAATAAAAAGAAAAAAAAAAAAAAAAGACTTCCCTATTTACAACAATTATAGTATCAATAATTACACTAGTAATAATATAAGATCGTGTACACTATTCGATTTCGTGCATCCTTAAGTTAAAAAAAAAAGTGTTTATATAAAGTTTAAAAAAGCTCTCTTTGCCTCTTGTACACTCGAGAAAAAAAAATTTTTTTTCTTCACACAAAAAAATTAGCAGCATCACAAGTAGTAACCTAGTATCACAATAAAGCGGAGTGAAAAATTTTGGGAACGGAATAGCACTTTCATGCGTTTAATCGGTCTCTTTCAACATTTTCAATCTAGCATATGTAGTATGTATATTATAAAAAAATACCTGTATTGCTGGCGAAACTCTTTACACTAGAAACTAGAAGTTTTCCGTAAACTACATTGGTCGGAAAAGAAGAAAAAAAAACAAGAAATAAGGTCTCGCACTACTCTCTCAGTCAAAATATTTAAATACTTAATAAAAAGTTCAGAACTGAGCCAAAATTTAATAACAAATGGACGAAGTTAAATCCTTTTTTTTTTTTTGGTGTCATTGTCATTCATTTATTACTTTACGTCTATTAAAAATCGTCCACTGATTAAAGCTATCAAAACCGAGAAAAAAAAATAAAGTAGTCATTTGGAATTCGAAAGACAACACACTAAAAACGACAATTTTTCCCCAACGTGAAATCTATGCTAAGGACGAAGCTAATTTTGCCGACAAACGACGAGATAGCAGCTATGCTATTTTTGCTTTGTCAGTTATATTCGCGACTTGGTATTTTCTTCTCGATATTACAGAAAATTTTTCTCCTCTCTCTCTTTCTCTCTCTCTCTCTCTCAATTGCAACACTCGATAAAAGTGTTTTTTCAACAACTCTGTGTCTCTAATTCGTTTTTACGCTGCTAGGTTTTTTTTTTCTTTTTTTTTCAGTTAAGGTATCATGCAGTAGTAGATTATCAGAATGTTTTGTCGCTTCTCGTATTTGATACCTTTTCTACTGTTCAAGATGATCAACAATTACGATTTACGACTCGAATTAAACCCATCCAACCCTCCCTCCCGTGCCCACCCACCCACCCACTATTTCTTTTCTTTCTTTTTTTCCATTTCATTATTACCCTCGCGATTTTTTCTTCTCGGCCGGCACGCTATCTATGTTTGTTTATTTGTGTGTGTGTGTGTGTGTTATTTTGTCTTCTTTTGTAGTCGCATTTTCATTTTGAGATTTGAGGTCCCCTGCTAGTGTGCCGCGATGACGGCACATGTTCAGAGATATGTGATGAAGAAGCCCCTTTTCGCGATGCGGCAGTAGCAGCAGCATTTGAAAGAACGCACTTGGACGTCAGCTGCTCCCCCCAGGGCTGACAACAACTGATTTGACGACGACGGTGGCCATGATGCGATAACGACGACGACAACAACGACGACATCGACGACGACGTTTTTGAGAAGAGGCCGTGGTTTCACCCACCCACCCTGTCTACCCAGTTTTCTGTACCCCGCCCGACCCCGTCCGGCCTGCCCCAATAAGCGGCCGTCTGAAAATAATTAATAATAATACAAATATTAACCTCTATCGATTGACGACAAAAAAAAAGCAGCAGGCCTCACAGTCCCTGTCGGAATAAATATAGGGACCAAAGGTGAACTTTTTGTCACGTTCATAGGATACTTTTTTCGCTCTCAAATGATAAAAAATCTCGTGATAAATTCAGAAGATTTCAATAACAAATTAACCCTTAAATGACACTGGGGGTCCAATGAACCCCAGACCATTTTTGAACGAACATAAAAAAATCGTGAATTCTATGAATTTTTCATTGTTTTTCAAAGTGTTAAAATTTAAGTTACTATACCGATTGATTCTTTAGAAGAGATGTTAAAGAATACAAAAAAAAACTTCTTAACGAAAATATCAAAAATTAAACTTTTTACAATAGTTTAAAAATTCTGGGGTACAAAAGACCCGAAGTATCAGCTACGTTATTTTTTGGAGGTGTGTCATTTAAGGATTAAGTTACATTCAAAAGAGTTTAAATAAATTGGAAAAATGTTGAAAAAGAAATTCATTGATTTCCGTAAAAGTGATGAATTTAAAACAATTTAAAGATTTGAAAAAACTGCATTGAATTCAGCAACTTTGAAATAAGCTTGCAAAAATGCAGAGGAATTGAAATAATTTAATGAAATTTCTAGGAATTAAAGATGATGTTAATAAACTTCAGAATCAATTAAATAAAAACTTTAAAAAATTTTTTTAAATTCACTTAATTATCTTTGAAATCCTACTAATTTTTAACACAAAAAAATGACTAATGACTAAAAAACAATTAAAATTGAATTAAAAAGGAATTTCATTGAATTGGAAAAAATGCCTATACTGTCAATTTTTCACTCAAGCGTAAACGGTTTAATTTTCACTTGAAAAAATTAACTTTCAAACAAACTGATAAATTTTTAAGTAAAGTGAATTTTCAACTAAAATGATGAATTTTCAATTAAATTTATGAATTTTCAAAATGAATAGCTGAATTTTTTACCTACCAAAAAGATGCATTTTCAATCATAGGGTGGCCATTTTAATCGATGAAATAAATTCCCGGTCATTTTCCGGTTCGCAAACATTTTTCATGGTCAATGAAGTTTAAAAAATGGAACTAACTACAAAATTTTCCACTTGAGCTAATAAAAATTGAGCTTTAAATGAAAGCACTCAAAGTGGAAGTGTTAAATTTTGAACTTTTAATATCGAAATTTAAAAGTTTTTAATTTAAAAATGCTGTATTCAAATTCTCAATAATTCACGCGTATAAAATTGAAGGTAATAACATTTTTCAATATAAAAAAGTATAAATCCACGTTATCATTTCCAATGCTTTAAATTAAAAAATCAATCAATGAACTTTAAAATTTTCAAAACTATAAAATTTTAAGGAATTTTAAGATAAAAATATCAAGCTTCAAAAATTTTTATTTCAAAATCTTGAGAAATCTAAAAGCTGTTTTAAATTAGTTTTAAATTTTTAATTATTTTTGAAATTTTTTCAGAACTTCGAAATATCTGTCAAAATTAATTGATTTTTTTCACCAATTTTCAGAAATAACAATTGAACATTTATTATTATTAGGCGCAATTTAAATAATTTTAAGATATATGAAGAAATTTTGAAAAGATTCAAACTTAATGTAAAACTTGAAAGGATAACCTAATATAAAAACAAAATGTAGATTTTCGCAGATTTTAAACAGAAAAATTAGATTCTTTTCAAGAATTGTGAAAGGCTTCAAAAGAATAAAAATATTTTCTTAAGATTCATAGGAAAATTAAAAATAATTTTTCATTTTGAAAAATTATTTTCATAGAATATTTGAAAAGTTTTTCGAAGACTTAAACAACATTTTGAAAAAAGATTCTAGGAGATTTTATAAAAACTTTCTAAAATATGCTTGAAAAATTTCTTTTTTTTTTTAACTCCTAAATATCCCTTGAAATTATTCAGTTTTTTCTACAAATGTTCATTTGGAAATTATACATCAAAATTTAAAAAGTTCACTTGAAAATTAAGCATTTTTCAAATACAACAATTCAGTTGAAGATTCTTTACTTTTAAATATTTGATTTCAATTTACTTGTCTTAAATAAAAATTCAAATATTGGTAAATATTCAATAATTAATTTTTTTAAATTGCAATTTTCAAATTGAATGGGTTAAAAATTGAATATTTTAGACTGAAACAATATTTAATAAAATCCTTTAATTACGAATATATCATTATGAACTTATTTTTACGTTTTAACGTTAAAATCTGATAATTCTTAAATTTTTAACTGGTTTAAAATCGTTTTTGTTCACTTTTTTTACTTAAAGTAGAGATAAATTTGAAAAAGATATTTATTTATTAAATAAAAATGTTTTTTATCCAAAATTTTCAACATTAAAGGTTTTTATTTTTTATTTGTTCGAGTCTTTAAGAAAGCATTTAAAAATTCTTTAAATTGTAAAAGTAAGTTTAAAATAAAAATTTTAAATGGAAAATTTGTAAAGTAAACAAATTTTGAATTACGCATTGTAAGCTAAATAATAGCATAATCGAAAAACATAATAATTCCAATAATTATTTTAAAAATGCTGAAATCGAACGTGCACAAATTTTTCTTCTACAAATTTGTAAAATTCCTGGACAAAAAATTCACTGTCATTTCCCGGTCCAGCGGCCACCCTGAATCAGTAATATTGATTTTTTACAAAGAAGACAAAATTTTCACAAATTGAAAATACATGAATTTTTGAAAAAATAGTTAAATTTTGTAATAAAAATATCAATTTTTAAAATACTCGATTTTTTATCTAAAAACTGTAAAAAGTTCCAACAAAAATAGAATAATTTCCGGTTGAGATATTAGCTCCTTAAAAAAAACAACAGATTTTCAGAAATATACTTAAATTTTCGGTAAAAAAATTGTTTTCATCCAAAAAAAAAACACGTTTTAATTTAAAAAATCATTTTTCAACAAAAGAAATGAATTTTTTATGTCATTATGAATGATGATGAATGAATTTTCAAATAAAATTATGAATCTTCAACTGGAATAGTTAAATTTTTAAACAAAAAAATGGATTTTTACTAGAAAAAAGATTAGTTGTCAACCAAAACTTGAATAATTAAATTTTAAGTTAAAAAATTAACGTTTAAACAAACAGATGATGAATTTTCGAAAAAGTGGTAAATTTTCAACCACGAAGATTAATTTCTACCCAAAATTTTTAAATTCAAGAAGATCATAGATTGAATAATAGATAAACAAAATTAATGAGAAATTCTCTTGTTTCAGGCTTTAAATCATAAAAAATTCCTGATAAATTCAGAAGATTTCATAACAATTCAAGTTATATTCAAAAGAATTCAAATGAGTTGGGAAAAAATGTTAAGAAGTCAAAAAATGCCATTGATTTCCGTAAAACTGGAATTTGAAAATATGAAAAAACTTCATTGAATTCAGTAACTTTGAAATAAACTTAGAAAAATTTAAGGAAATAAACAAAAAATTTATGAAATTAATATTAAGATAGTTGTGCCAAAAGTCATTTATCTGAAAAAATAGCTTTTCTATGATTTTATGAATAAAAATATTATAAGCGATGTTATTTCAAATAAAAAAACCATTACTTTTTATGGAAAAATGTCAATGATTAAAATGCAATTATTTTGTAAAAATTGGTAAAAAGTGACAGTCGGAAAAATTCAATTAAAAAAAATGGTTCAACTTAATGTTCTTTTTTAGATTTTAATATTTTTCATTAAAAAATGTCTTTTTTTAAATGACATCAGTTATAATATTTGTATTCTTAAAATTATTAAGTCATTAAAAATAATCAAGTAAAATAAAAAATTCAAGAGGCTTCCAAAGAATTTAAAGTAATACAGGGTAAATTGAAAAAAATTTGAATTTTTGAAGCACTACTTTCTAAAACAAGAAGTGACTACAGAATGGTTCAAGTTAAATTCAAAGGAATTCAAATCAATTGGAACAATTTTAAGAATCGAAAAAAATTTGATTGATTGCAATAAATTTTGAGTGAATTTAGAGAAATTTAAAAGAAATGAGAAGAATTAGATGAAATCGATAGAAAAAAATCAAACTAAATTAAAAAACTAATCAAGTAAATTGAAAAAAATAAAAAAGATGGAAAAATAATTGAAAGGAGTAGAATTGATGGCATTTTTTAGAAAAATTCAAAAGAATTTAAAAGAATTTAGGATTTATTAATAAGAATTAAGGGTGTTTTCCAAATTAATTTCAAACAATATTTGAAAATCTTCAAATCTTCGAAACCCTCAAAAATCCCTCATGTCTTGTGAAAAATTCTTTAAAATCCATTAAAATTTTTAAATCCCTTAAAATTTCCTAAAATATTTCGTATCTTTTGGTTATAATTTGAAAACCCTTGAAAACGCCTGTGAATCTTTTACAATACCCTCAAGTATTTCGAATTCTTTTAAATCCCATTGAATGACTGAAATCAATAAAAAAATTCTTTGTAAACTTTTAAAGTAACCTAATTATTTAAAATTTCCATAACTTTGAAATAAGTTTGAAAAAATTCAAGGCAAATCCACCAAAGAAGTTTCTTATAAAAAAAATTACTAATGATCACAAAACAATTGAAAAAATTATAAATGAGTATGCCAAATTAAAAAAAAAAATCAATTCATTTGAGTAAAATTTGAGTGGATTTACAGGAATTGAAATAAAACAAGAATTCGATGAAATAAGTTTAGAAAAATAAAAGAAAATTTAAAAGAATTTGATGAAATTTTAAAAAATTTAAAGTGAGTTTTAAAGACCTTAAGGCGAATAATTAGACAAAAGCTTTTTAAAAATACATTGAATTGAGTGGAATTTAGAAAAATTTAAAAGAATTCAGGATAAATTAATAAGAATACAGGAAAAAGTCCAAAATAATTGCAAAAAGTATTTCAAAATCTCTTAAAATTAAAAAAATTCTGCGAAATCCCTCACTTTGTGTGAATAAATTCTTTGAAATCCATTAAAATATTATAAAATTCCGTCAAATTGCATGAAATCTGATAATACTTTCTTAAATCTTGGAAAATTTATTTAAATATCTTAAGAGCTCGTAAAATCCCATGAAATCATTGAAATCCTTGTTATTTTTTTAACAATCTAAAATTTTTAAATTGTTTTAAATAAAATATTTCAAGGCCTTTTGATACATTTTGCAATTCCTTGGAACTTTTTAAAGCTCTTGAAAATGCCTGGAAATCTTTTACAATACCCTCAAATATTTCGAAACCTTTGAAATCTCATTGAATTACTAAAATCAATAAAAAAAATTCTTTTTGATATTTTTATTAAGCGTAAAATATTTAAAACCCTTTGAAAATGCTAATAAATTTTCTAAAATACTTCAAAATTTTTTAAAATAATTTATACCCTTCAAAAATATTCAAATTAAATTAATAACTTCCTGGAATCTTTTTTAATTCCCTGAAATATTTTCAATCAAAAGACGCTTTAAAATAATCATAATTTCTTTAAAATCCCTTCAAACAATTGAGATCTATTAAAAATGTCTCGTAATCTTTGAAAATAAGCCCTGAAATATTTCAAAGAAATTCAAGACAATTCAGAAGTAGGTACAGGACCTAAATGAAATTATTAATTTATTGAAAGGAAAGTGACTGTATATAGTACCCCTGCTTATTTTTTACTGTTACTTTTTACCGAAATTCCTTCATTTTTGCTATTTTTTCAAAATGCCTGACACTTAGAAAAGCTTAAAATTAAAAGAAAATTTAAATATAATTAAATTAAAAATTAAATTAATTAATTAAAAATAAAAATTCACGTAAAATGTTATTAAACATTTTTGTGAAGTTCCACTATGGGCATAGGGACCAAATCTTGAAAATAGGGTTCTTTAGGGAACCGGTCTGTGAGGCCTCTTTCCGGAAATTCGAAAATTATACAAAGAATTTGAAGTAACTGCAAAGAATTTTAATATGAACTTAAATTTACGCGTCAAAGATACCTGGTGAGTGAAAAACGAACCTAAACAATACCAATTTTTAAAAAATCAGGAAATTAATAAAAAAAATCTTGTAAAAGGCGAGGACTTTCTAGAACTTTAAATAAATGTCAAATAAATGTTAAAGTTTAACATTCTGGTAGTCGAATATTAACTAATATAATATTTTTCAAACAGTAAATCTGTTTTTTTTTTGCTGCGTCGCAAACAAAAATGCACGGAATAGAGGGCACCAAAGTTGCCAAAAATGGTTTTTAATTTGTTTTTAACACGAAAAAAAAGGTGACCGTTTTAATCGACGAAATAAATTCCCTGTCAAATTCCGGGTTTTTCCTGGTACGCAAACATTTTTCACGGCCAATGAAATTAATCAAATCGAAAACTAAAGCTAAAAAAAATTCTCTAAATTAAAAAATCAATCAATGAACTTTAAAATTGTCAAAATTATATTATTTTAAGGAATTTTTAGCTAGGAAAACTTCTTCAAATGGAAGTTCAATTATTTTAATTTCAAATAGTTTAAACATACTTGAAAAGCTTCATAATTTTATTTCAAACACTTTAGAAATATCGAAGTTGTTGTAAATTTGTTCAAAATTCAAATTTTATTCCTTCAATTTTTAGGAAATTGTGCAATTTAAAAAAATTTCCTTAAAATTTTGATGCATAGACAACAATTGAAAATTTATTATTTGTAGAAGAAATTTGCGCAATTTAAAAATATATTCAGAAGTTTTGAAAAGGTTAAAAAAATAATTTAAAACTTGAAATGATAGCAAAATTTAAAAGAAAATATAGATTTTTGCAGATTTCAAACAAAAAATGTAGAAGCTTTTTAAGAATTCGGAAAGGCTCTAAAATAATGCAAACATTTTCTTTCGATTCCTGGAAATTTTGAACATTATTTTTTATTTTGAAAAATTATTTTAACAAAAGATTTTAAAATGTTTTAAAAGATTTACATAATTGTCAAAAAAGAATCTGGAAGATTTAAAAAAAATTTCTTCGAATTTCCTCAAAATTCAACAATTTCACATGCAAATTAAACATTAAAAAAAAATTCAAATTATAATGTTTAAATTTTAACGAGTTCAACGAAACTTTTGACGAAATTTTAACTAACGTACAGATTCATTACAAAAATTTGTTTATTTATTTAACAAATAAAAACTTTTTTTATCAAAAATTTTCAACTTCAAACGCTTTTAATGTTTAATTGTTCAAGTCTGCAAGACAACATTTTTTAATTATTTAAATTAAAAATGTCAGCTTAAAAATAAGAATCTAAAATGAAAAATTTGTTAAGTAAAAGATTTTTAAATCACGCATTTGTATTTCATACTTTGACGTTGTAAATTCAACTGTTTCGTAGAAAATTTACTTTTTGAGATTAAAAATTTTTTTTAATTTTTTAAAAATTATGCTTTTTAGTCAAACATTCAACTTTTTGATTACAAATTTGTCTTGTTGGATCACATTTTAAAAATACTCTTATAATTTGTTTAATAATGTTGTATGAGCCACTTTGTTAAGATTTATATTTTTTAATTAAAAATTCAACTGCCCGTGTAAAAGTTGAACTACTTTATTGAAAAAAAATTTTTTTAAAGAAGGTTTATCTCCTTGATTGAAAAATTATCAACCAACGATTTCAGCCAAGAAAATAAATTTTCTGCTAAAATACAAATTTTCAACAAAAAACATTAGTTTCAAATAGATGAATTTTTAATTGAAAAAATATACATTTTCAGTAATAAAAAAAAATTCAACCAGATAGTTGGAATTTTCTACAAGAGATGAGTTTTTTAATAAAATTCTGGATTTGCAATTCTGCAACCAAGGAAATAAATTCCCTGTAAAGTAGATCAACTTTTAAATAAGATCAATTTTCTAGAGAAAAGTTAAATTTTCAACCCGAAAATATAAATTTTCTACCAAAAAGACGAATTTACAACAAAATACTTTAATTTGCAACCAAAGAGATGAATTTTTAATTAAATTTATAAATCTTCAGATACAACAAAATTAGATGTAAGAAATTAGTTAACTTTCAATACACAATTCAAATTTTCTCGTGAAAAACACGAATTTTCAACAAATAAAAATTTTTCAGTCTAAAAAAAATGTCATTTAAAACCAAAAGACGATTTTTTTGTAAGCAATCAGGAAAAATGATCAAATTCAATCAGGAAAAATGAATTTTTAACAAAAAAGTTAATTTTTAACCAAACAAATTTTAACCAATAAACCAAAAAATTCCAGCAAAAATATTGGTTTTATACAAACATAAAAAGTTTTGTAACCAACACAGTAACATTTTCAAACAAAAAATTGCACATTCATATTTACAGGTAAAAAAATAATTTAAAAAAAAAAAGAGAGAAAAATCAACTAAATAATTCAATTTTCAATCAAAAATAAACCATCAAACAATAAACTAATTTTTAACAAATTGGTTTTAACATTTACACAAGTAGTTGATTTTCAATTACAAAAAAAAAATGAGAAAAGAATGAAATAGAGACATTTTTAGTTACCAAAAATTATTTTTTTAACGACAAAATTAGATTTTCTACAAAGTAGTTAAATTTTCAATCAACGAGATCAATTTTGAAGAAAAATAATAAATGTTCAACTGGAATAGTTTCAAATTTTCAATTAAAATAGTTCATTTACCACCAAAAAGATGAATTTTCAACTGAAATTGTGAATTTTCAAGAACAAAAAAAAATTATTTTCTAAGAAAGTGTTTCGAACAAAGAATTGCATTTTTTACATGATTTTTTAAATGAAAATGGTTGAATTTTCAACAAAATAATAAAAAAAATTTGAGTAAAAGTATAATCGGCAGGATGAAGCAACTGAATAAAATAAATAACTAAAATAAAAATACAAGGTAAATAAATGTCTAAATTCAAGTACCAGAATTTCAATCTTGTTAAGACTTTTAACATAAAATCGTTCATATAAGGAATAAAATGATTTAAAAATAAAATTAAAACAAATTTATTTTATTTTATTATCCTTGAAAGTTCTATAAAGTGCCTCCTTTAAAAATTCCTGGACTTTTCCAAGATTTTTCCAGGTGAAAAAGAATTCAAGGACTTTTCCAGATTATCGCTAAACTTAAATAAATTATCGAAATTCGAGAGGAAAAAAATGTTATTTCAAATAACTCACCATACGTAGGCGGGGCCGCTCAAACGCCGTAAACATTATGCAGCCGCTCGAGAAGCTGCGGTGGGAATTGTTCGCAAAATCGAGTCCAATTCTCTGTTCCAACTTGCTGTTTAAATCCATGTAATATCTACAAACACACACAGAACAAAAAAAGAACGATAAATAAAATAAATAAAAAAAGTAGAAGAATTAAGCCAATAAAAGAAGCAAAAAAATTCTGATATTTATTTATTTTTTTCATTGCCTAATTATCAAATTAAAATATATCAGACAATTTCAATTTAATTAAAATTTTATTCGACTTTTAGTAATCTATAAATTTCACTGAAACGTTTACAATTAAAAATTCGCCAACTTGTTTCATTTTAACTGTTTATAATTTTAAATATTTTTTCAAAGTTCTGCAAATTTTAAGTTACAATTAAAAAATGCTTCAACTTTGAAAATAGAGAATTACAAATTTTAAAATAAAAATAAAATAATTTTAATTAATTTAAAACTGATTACAAATTATTCTATTTTCAAGATTTATATTTGAAACGTATGTAACAATTTGAAACATTTCTTTTGGAATAGTTCAATTTTCAAGATTTGTAAATAAAAATTGTTAAAGTTTAAAATAATTATAAAAATTAAAAAAAGACAAATTTTTAATTCTGATAAACAATTTCAAAATGTCTAAACATATCATAGAAATCATGGAATTTTGTTTTCAAATTAATAATTGTTCCAATTTTACTTATTAATCAAAAATTTTTCAAATCTTTAAATATTTCCTTCAAATTAATTTTTCAACATAAAAAATCATTTAAAAAACTTTCTCTTCCAACTCAAGAAGATTTATGTTATTTTCTAAAAACCTTTCAAGATCTTTATAAAGCTTCAAACTTAAATTTCAAAATTTTCAAAAAATGTCGTCTTCTGCCATTTCCTTGTAGATTTTTATAAAGAAATTTAAAAAAATATTTTAAGAAGTTATCCAATTTTTGTAATTGTAGAAACTTATACTTTATTGTTATTTATTTTTCTTTACCAAAAGAAAATACAAGGAAAAATGAGCTATTGGCCATTTTTAATCACATAAAAAATTTCCGGTTCGGGAACATTTTTTTATGGCCAATGAAATTTTTTAAATCGAACTCTAAAGATAAAAAAAAAATTTCATTTGAAGTAATAAAAACTAAGATGCAAAACATTTTAAGCTAGAAATATTAAAAATTGAGCGATTAAATTTTCGTTATAATTATTTAAAATCTTTAAGCATCGCCTTCAAATTAATTTTTCAAAATTAAAAATTAACCAAAACTTTCCCATTAGTCTTGAGAATATTTTTTTATTTTCTTAAAACTATTATTTAATTTCGAAATCTTCATTTAGTTTTTCGCTTTATGACAATTTTCATGTTTTAAACTAAGTTTAGATCTTTTCAAAACTTTGTTTTGAAAAATAATTTCCAAATATTTCAACTTTTCTGAGATTTTGCATTTTTTTTTGTAAATATTTATAATTGTGAACAATAATTTACGTAAAATTATAAGTGTTTATATAACGTACAACGCTTAAACTATATTAAAAAAAAAAAACGTAAAATTCTGACATGTTTTACATTGATTAAAAAGTCTTTAAAACTGTATTTTCAAATACTTTAAGTAAAAAATGTACGCTTGACAAATAAAATCCAAAATGAAAAATTTGTGAGATTTTCGAATACCGCATTGTAAACTGAATACCATAATTGAGAAAAAATAAAAATTCAATTGATTATTAAAAAAAAAAATGGTTGAAATCAAACTTAAAATCTCCAAAATTGCCAACAAAAAAAATCTGGAATATTTTTTAAGGATATTTTTTTTTTAATTTGCACGATTTTCTAAAAATGGTGGGAAAAATTCGATTAATTTCAAAAGACATTTATATAAATTTTCCTATAATTTTGAGACAATCCAGAAAACTTTTTAAAAATTTGCTTAAAATATTACAGATTTTTTAAAAATAATTTTCGAAATATTTTATAAAAATAATTATTGAAAATAAAAAATCATTTTCAATTTTTTTAGGAAATTTTTTTTTATTCTTTTGAAGCTTTTCATAATTTTTCAAAAGTTTCTACATTTTTTTTGTTTGAAATCTGCAAAAATCTACGTTTTATTTTGACATAAAACAATAAAAATTCTAACGTTTAAAAATGCTCTTCAAAATTTTAACGAATGAAAGAACTTGGATGCCAAATACTTCAGTTTCAATTACGAATATATAATTATGAAGCTTTTCTTAAATTCAAAATGCTTTATAAAGTTTCAATCGTTTAAATCTGAAATTTGAAAAATACATGTATTTATTTATATTTACAGATGATATAATAAAAATGTTTTTTCATCCAAATTTTCCAGCTTCAAACGCTTTTCCTTTTAAATCATTCAAGTCTTCAATACCCCACTTTAAAAATCTTGAAATAAAAAATTTACACTTGAAACTAAAAATGGAAAATTTTTAAAATCAAAGATTTAAAAATTACGCATTGTAAACTGAAGTCAATCATAATTAAAAAAAAAACAAAACATAATTCAACCAATTATTTTTAAAACTGGTGTAATCGTACTTGAGATTTTTTCTTTTGAAATTTTCTAAAATTCTCCGTCAAAAAAATAAATTCTATGTCATTTTCCGATTTTCCCGGTCCAGCGGCTACTCTATTTTTTGTTAAATTTTGTACATTTTTATTTTTTAAAAGAGCATCTTTTAATTTAAAAATTACAGTTGTAGAAACGTCATACTTATTGGTAAAAATTTTTTCCATCAGGTATACAAACAATAATTTTACAGCTAAAACCTTTAATAAAAAGAATTAATTAATTAATTAATTACTAAAAATGTACTTTTTTATTGTTATTAAAAATAAACAATTCAATATAAATTATTTAATATGTTAAGAAAGCAGTACCGAAAAGTAGAAAAAATCTAATTTTATTAATAAAAAAAATATAAAATTTTAATAAATAAAAATAATATACCTTGTTGAACATATCTTTGAGATCTTCTCTGGGAGTAACCCACGATGCGACAGCGTCGCAGAAAAATATAAAGTCATTCACGACTCCTGCTGGATTAACATTGATCATCTGGCACATGCCTCTAAAAGCCGAATCCTTTTCCTCATTGTCGCGTATATTTCGTAACGATGTGCACCTAACAGTAAATCCAGGTTAGAAAAAATAAAAAAATAAATAAATAATAACAAGCCTCAATAAATTCAATATAACTCTTCATTCAAGAATTCCATCAAAACTTCATCAAGAATTACAAGAAGCATTTTTCACACTGCAATTTTACAAACTTTTCCTTTTTGTTATTTCGGATATTAATGAAAAGTAACGATTAACGCAAGACTGAAAAAAAATAGTCTCGAGAACAGTATTTGAAACCTTTTTTTATTTATCTAATCTCAGGCCTCGGACTCACTTCAGAATTCAAAAATGCTGTAAATAGTGTCACAAATTTGAAGAAAATATGAAAAAACAGTATCAAAATTGAGAATGGTGGTCTACCATTTCGCCACCTAGTGTCGAAAACTGGAACTAGAAAGAGTAGGTACAACAATGATTGAATACTAAAAACAAATTTTCATAAAAAAACAAATAATTTTAGATAGAATTTCCATCTTATACAGTGAAAAATACATTTTTGTCAAATAAGTATTAAAAAAAACAACAATTATTTCACTATTTCGTGTAAGTTTCAACGAATTTTAGGTTAAATAAACTTTAATTAATGCATGTAGCGACAATTTAAATTTGATTTTTGTTTTATAAACTGAACACTTCTTAAATTAAAAGTTAAATCATTTATATTTTAAATGATTAAAAAATTCCGAAAATGCTTCCACATTTTATTTGAAAATCTTAAAACATCTGCATGTTGTTTACATTTATTTTTTTTCAAATTTTTTATTATTTTTGAAATTATTTCAGAACATTTCAACATCCTTTAAAATGAATCCAACTTTTTCTAATATTTTTTCCAGGATGGCCGTTTTAATCGACGAAATAAATTTCCGGTCATTTTCCGGTTCACAAACATTTTACACGGTCAATGAAATTAAAAAAATGGAACCCTAAAGCTACAAAATTTTCCACTTGAGGTAATAAAAACTGAGCTTTAAATGAATGCAAAGTGGAAGTGTTAAATTTTGAACTTTTAAAATTTGAATTTAAAAGTTTTTAATTAAAAAACTTTGTTTTCAGCTGCTCAATAATTTACGGGTATAAAATTAAAGGTACTAACATTTTTCAATTTAAAATTTATAAATCCACGTTATCATTTTTAAGGTCTAAATTAAAATATAAAGAAATGAACTTTAAAATTTTCAAAATTATATAATTTTAAGGAATTTTAAGCTAGAAACATTAAATATTGGAGAATTGAAAACATGTTAACTGAACACTTCTTAAATTTGAAATTCAATTAGTTTCTTTTTAAATAATTATTAAAAAATTTAAAAATTCTGAAAATAGTTCCACATTTCATTTGAAAATCTTAAAACATCTGCATGTTTACATTTATTTATTTTTTATTATTTTTGAAATTATTTCAATACATTTGAACATCCTTTAAAATGAATTCAACTTTTTCTAATTTTTTTCCAGGATGGCCGAAATCCTTGGAAATCCTTGGAAAGCTTTAAGATTTTATTTTAAAATCTCGAGAAATCTAGAAGTTATTTTAAATTGATTTTAAATTAAAAATTATTTTGGACATTTTTTCAGAACTTCGAAAAATCTGTCAAAATGAATTGATTTATTTCTACAATTTTCAGAAAATGCTGCAATTTTTATAAAATTTCTTGACAATTTGGATTTATACATAACAATTGAACATTTATTATTATTAGGCGCAATTTGAATAATTTTAAGATTATTGGAGAAATTTTGAAAAGATTCAAACTTAATTTAAAACTTGAAATGATAGCCTAATATTAAAAAAGTTGTTCGAAGATTTGAACAAAATTTTCAGAAAAGATTCTAGAAGATTTTAAGAAAACTTTCTAAAATTTGCATGAAAATGTCTTAACAGTTAAATAATATTTACTTGTAAATATTTGGCTTTAATTTACTTGTTTTAAATAAAAATTTAAACATTGCTAAATATTCAATAATTAATCTTTTTTAAATTAAAAATTTCAAATTGAATGGGTTAAAAATTAAATATTTTAGACTGAAACAATATTTAAATAGAAAATTTTTAGAGTAAACCAATTATTAATTAAGCATTGTAAGCTAAATAATAGAATAATTGAAAAACATAAAAATTCTACTAATTATTTAAAAACTGTTAAAATCGAACGTGGACAGATTTTTCTTCTACAAATTTGTAATATTCCCGGCCAAAAAAAAAAACAGTCATTTCCCGGTTTAAAAAAATTACCGGTTTTGCCGGTTTCCCGGTCCAGCGGCCACCCTGTTTTCATTCTGCCAAATTAAATATATTTCCTTAAAATCTTCCACATTCATTTCTGATAAATTTGCAAATCTTTATAAATCTTTTTGAATAATCACTCAAAATTATCCTTTCAAAATAAAAATCATTTTCAATTTTCATAGGAAATGTTTTTTAATCTTCTGAGGCCATTCAAAATTCTTTAAAAAAAACTTCTAATCGGTACACATAGACACTTTGTTTAAATTATTTCAAATAATTTCAAATTTTAAATTGAATTTGAACTTTTTTTTAAACTTCTAAATATTTCTTCAAACTTACTTCATGTTTTAAAAGAATAAATTGCATTCAATTGTTATTAATACATCGAAGTTTAAAAATTAGACTTGCAAATACAATTTTTGTTTAAATAGAACAATTAAAATGTAACGTTCAAAATTTAGTTTTTAATATTTCACTATAATTACTGATTTTGAATAAACACTGGGTCATTCTTATTTCTCTTAATTAAAATTTTTTAAATTGAATGGTTCAAAAATGGAACATTTTAGATTAAAATAATATGTGAAATTGAATAAAAGCTTTTAATTATGAATATATCATGAATTTATTTTTAAATTAAAATAGTTTCCACAATTTTTAACGTTAGAAACTGGAAATTCTGATTTCGAATAGTCTTGTAAAATTATTATTATTAAAATTTCTGGTCAAAAAATAAATTCACTGTCATTTTCCGGTCTTATAAGATTCCTGATTTCCCGGTCTAACCTAACTTTCAGATCAGTTTTTAAATAGTAAATATTTCATGTATAAATTAATGAAAATTTACTTTGAGTTCATTTCTGCTTCAAAATTATTCCATTGAAGTTTATAATCATTTGAAAATCACAATAAATAGAACAATAATTGATTGTTTTTATTTTTAGAAAAATATTTCTGCAAAGAAATATTTTATTTATCTTATAAAGTGTAAAAATCGTTATAAAAAACGTTAAAACACTTTTATGCACAAATTAAAATGCATCTTTAAAATTATACCTATTATTTCTAGTTCGGATTTTTGTCACCAGGTGGCGTATCGCAGTTTAACCATTCCCAATAGTGCCATAAAAATTTTCTACCATTAATCCTATGTTTGGGCCGAAATAAAAATGTCTAAAATGGAAAATTAATTTGATTTTTTAAGCAAAATTTCTAATTTTCTAACATATTTTTCAAGTATTAAAAATTAACACCAAGGTTTACTGAAAATGTTATTATTTAGACTATAAATAATTAAAATTTCTATTTATCGCAGGTTTTGCAGCAGTCCTTTTCCCTACTTTTCTATTTTTCTCGTTTTTCACTTGAATGCAAAACGAATGAATAAAAGCCCAATAAAAAAATCGAACTATTTTTATTAAAAGTTCATTCTTTACACTTAAAAAGTCTACAATTAAACTTTTGATTAAGAAAATCCTACTTTTTTTAACATAAACTGTTTTGTCGAAAATTCGAATAGACATAAAAATCCAACAAATACGTAGAAAATTTAAATACACTTGCAAATTTATGTATATTGTTGGAAATTCGTATTTTTTGGTAGAAAATTAACATGATTATTTGAAAGTGAACTATTTATATAAAAACTGATAATTTCGGATTCAGAATTCAACTCTTTTGTAGAAAAGTTGTCTTTTTGGTTTAAAAATTCAACAATTTGGTACAAAATTCGTTCAAAAACCGTGTCTTATTGACAATAAATTCTCTTAAATTACAGTTCAACTACTCTATTTGTGGTTTAAAAAAAAAGACATTTTTCGTTTAAAAATTCAACTTAGTTGAAAATTTGTGTTATTTGTTGAAAATTCGTCTTTTTCTGGTAAAAAAAGTCTTCTTTGTTAAAATTTTAACTATTCGATTAAAAATTGATGTATTTTGTTAATATTCATCTTTTTTGTAGAAAAGTTTACTAATTGAGTGGAAATTCAAATATTTTGTAAAAATCTCATCATTTTGATTGGAAATGTATTTATTTTCAATGAAAATTTTATATTTTCTGCTAGAAAATTAATCTTCTTGTTTAAAAATTCCACTATTTAAGTAAAAATGTATGTATTTTGTTAAGAATTCGTGTTTTTTAAAGAATATTAATCCTCTTGGTAGTAAATGTATTTATTTGATTAAAAAATCGTATTTTTAGCTAGAAAATTAATTTTTTTTTGTTTAAAACTTTTTTATGATTAATTTGTTTCAGTGAAGGTTTCAAGTATATCATTGAAAATTATCATCTTTTTTGGTTTTGACTCAAAATTAAACTTCTTGTTTGAAATTTGAACTATAATTTATTAAAAAACCAGTTTTTCAGTTGAAGATTCATCATTTTAGTTGAAAATTTATATCTTTGGTTGAATATTCGTTGTTTTGGGTTAAAAAAAACAACAGTTTGGTGAAAAAAATTAACTATTTCATACAAATTTCAACTATTTTGTGGAAAATTAGTTGTTTTTTTACTAAAAATTAATTTTTTAAGTGAAAATTTAACTATTCCATTTATGTTTGAAAAATCATTGAAGGTTTTCACATTCAATTATTTAACATTTCATATAATTTGTTGAAAATTCGTCTTTTTTGGTAGAAAATTAATCATCTTGGTTGCAAAATCAACGATCTGATTAAAAATTTAGTTTCAAATTTATGAACTGTTTTAAGAAGTCGGTGTTTTTTTCTAGAAAATTAATCCTATTTGTGGAAAATGTAAAAATGGAAACCCTATTCTGTTTTAGTTGAGGATTCAAGTATTTTATTAAAAAATTTTATTTTTTGACTAGATTGGACGATTTTCGATAAAAAATTCTAATATTTTTTTTTTGAAAATATCGAATACCGCATTTTTTAAATGAAAAATCATCTTTTTAGGCTGAAAATTGTAAGAAATTCAACTATTTTTCAGAAAATTAAACTTTTGTGGAAAATTAAATTTTTTGAAAAGAAAATTTAACTATTACAATTTTTGTTGACAAATGGTATTAAGTTTAAAAATTCAATTATTTGTTTAAGAATTGATGTAATTTGTGGAAAATTAGTCTTTACTAGCAGAAAATTAATCTTCTTGGTTGGCAATTTAACAATTTTGTTTTAAAATTTGGTTGAAAATCCAACTGTTATGTAAAAAACTCATGATTTTTGTTAAAACTGTTACCTCTTGGTTGCAAATTTATGTTTTTTCCATTAAAAATTCATATTTTCTCGTAGAAGAGTAATCTTCTTGGTTGAAAATTTAATTATTTGGTTAGAAATGTATGTATTTCGTTGAGAACTCATCTTTGTTTTTTTTATAGAAACTTAATCTTTTTGTTAAAAATTTAATTATCTGGTTGAAAATTCAACTATTTGGTTAAAAATTTATGTATGTTGATGAATATTTATTGTTTTTGGTAAAAAATTGATGTATTTTATTAAGAAATTGTATTTTTTGCTAGAAAATTCAAAATTTTGATGAATTATTTTTTCTTCGTCGAAATTGCTAAAAAAAAGTTAAATAATGTCAATTGTGGAGAATCCGAGGCCTGTAATCTAAAGAAATTAAATGTTAATCTCCAATAAACGAAGCACAGATAACTTGCGAGGCCGGTTCAGGAGTTTAGGAAAAGGCAATCATTTGCGGGATTCAAGGGGACGATCGAATTAATTAGTATAGTCATAAAAATGGATTTACATTTGACATTTAACAGATTTTTTTTACACGGTTATAATTAATGTGCAGAAAACTAACCTCGCCATCAAAATATAGCATTTTAAACAAAAATAATTTAAAATAAAAGAATCCAAAACAAAGTTTCAAGCGAGAAGGAGTGCGTAAAAATTACAAATTTAAACCTGCCTATCGATTTTCTCGATTCGGAGAATTTGCAAAGCCGTTTCAGAATGACAAAACGGAAGCGATAATTAAATTAGAGACAATATAAGGGGCCAACAAAAGTGGAGTTTAAGTGGATTGCAATTATTATTGAAAAATTAAGCAGCAGAGTGTCCACCAGACGGATGATTTTTAATTCCTGTTTTTGTCCGAGTCAATTTTTCATTTTCGCGGTCTGGAGCATTTTTATTACTTTAGAAAATTCCTACTTTGAAATCAGAATTATTTTGGGAAATTCCCCGTTCTAAGTAAAAATTTTAAATAAAAATTGTAACTACAAATTATCATTCTTTTACAAATATTCCCGGTTCAAAGTTAGAACTATAATCATTTTTTTTAGAGAATTTTCTTTTGAAATAAAAACTTTCGAATTCTTAAAACGAATTTTTTTTTATTTGAAGCAATAAAACCTGAACTGCAAATTAAAGTTTTCAAATTTGAAATCTTTTTAATTTTAACTTTTAAAATTAAAGCTTAAATATTGTATTGATTTAAATCTTCATTATTTGCATTATTCAACTTCGAAATAAATAATTTGGAACTTTTATAAATTTATTAGTAGTTTTTCGGCACTGGTACCGACAATAAGATTTCTGGGGAAATTTTTTAATGAATTAGGTTTTATTTTGAAAGATTAATTTTAAGTTTTAAATATTACAAAAAATGTCAAAAAATTATCTGGAAAATTTTAAGAATATTTTTTGTGTGAGATTTTACCAATTTTAGGAAAACTGAATTGTTTCAAAAGATATTTAAAACAAATGTAGAATATTAATGGAAACATTTTTAAAGATTTGGGGGCAATTGTCAAATTAGAGAATTCAAAGAGATTTCAGAACGAAAAAAAATATATAGATTTTAAAGAAAAATTTAGCAATTTTATTAAATTTCAGAATTTAAAACTTATAAAAATTTCAAATTTTTTTTTAAATGTAGATTTTTGAAGATTTCAAAGAAACAGAAGATTTTTAAGAATTTTGAAACATTTCTAGAGAATGAAACATTTTTCTTTAGATTCATGAGAAAATTTATAATAATTTTTTTATTTGACTAATTTGAAACGAGCTTTTAAAAATATCTCAAAAAATGAAATTCAAACCAAATAATTGAATTTTCAAGCCAAAGAGACGAACTTTTTAGAAGACAGTCGAATTATCGGTCTGAAAAATTAAATTTTCAACAAATAGATCATTTTTAACTAAGGAAAATGAATTTCTAACTCAAAAATAGAGTTTTCACAACAAAAAAATCTATTTTTAACCCAATAGTTGCATTTACAACCAAATAGTATCATACAAAAGAGACGAATATTCAAGAAAATTGATGAACTAGTATGCAAAATGGCAAAATTTTAAAAGACAGTTAAATTTGCAACAAGAAAATTAATTTCTAACCAAAAAAGATAAAATTTCACTTGTTGAAATCTTTGTAATTCTTCAAATCTTTCAAAATCTTCATAAAAAATTTGAAATATTTTTAAATCTTTGAAATCTGGTGTGCTTATTGCAATTCTTAAAATACTTTGAAGTCCGTATGGATTCTTTAAAATATTTGTGAAATCTTTCCAATTAACTTGAAATCATTAAACTATTTAAAATCTTTGTCAAATTGTTTTAAATATTCTTAAAAAATTTGAAATCCTTTGAATCTTTAAAATGTTTTGAAATCCGGTAACTTGTTCAAATTCTTGAAATATTTTGAAATCCCTATGAAATAATTGTGAGATCTTCATGAAATCTTTTGAAATATTCCAAAAAAAAATTTGGAATCGTTTTAAATCTTTAAAATGTTTTAAAATCTGGTGTACTTGTTAAAATTATTGAAATACTTGAATCTTTTCGAGTTTCTTATGAATTCTTTGAAATACTTGTGAAATTTTTCAAAAATCTTTTGTATTCGTTTGAAATCACTGGAATATTAAAAAACTTAGTGAACTCTTTTAAAATACCCTAAGAAAATTTGAAAACGTTTAAAATCTTTGAAATTTGGCGTGCTTATTGAAATCTTTCAAATTACAGAAATCTCTTGAAATCCTCATGAATTTTTTTTGCAATTTTTTGTATTAGTTTGAAATCATTAAAATATTTGCAATTTGGATGAAATTTTTTGAACTCTGATAAATGTGGAAATCCTTGAAATTTTTATGAAATATTCGAAACCTTTGAAAAAGATTTGTGAAATCTTTTATAATTATTCACACAATATTAGAATCTGTTCTTTGAAATTTGAAAAATAATTGGTACAGTCTACAAATCTTTAAGATAAAATTAGCCTCGAAATGTCTTCATATATTCTGTACAGAACAAAAGATACATTATATCTTGATAAATAAAAAACTGTCCAGTAGCAAGATTTCTTCTAAACAAGATCAGGGTGGCCGTTTTAACCAAGAAAAAAATTCCCGGTCATTTACCGGTTCCTAAATATTTTTAACGGTCAATGAAATTGAAAAAATCAAACTATATTCAGATTAACTTCCAAAAATATAAATCTCAAGTTACAAGTTAAATTATTTTTATTTTAAATAGTGTAAGCATCCTTTAAAAGATGCAACATTTTATTTCAAAATTTTGAGAAATCTAGAAGTGGTTTAAAATTTTTCAAAATTCAAAATAATTTTTTAACCTTTTTTCGGAAATTGTAAATATATTTCAAAACAAATTATATTTTTTCAATAATTTTTTAGAAAATCCTGCAAATTTAAAAAAAAAATGAATTTATAAATAACAATGGAGCACTTATTATCTGTAAAAATATTAAGAGTAATATTAAGAGAAATTTAGAAGTTCTAAAAAGATTCGAATTAAATTTAGAACTTGAAATAATTTCAAATGCTTACAGCCGAAATAAAAATAAAATGAAGATTTTTGCAGATTACAAACAAAAATTTAGAATTTTTTTAAGAGTTTTTTAAATAGAAAAATTAAAATTGTAACGCTTAAAGTTTAAAAGTTCTTCGGAAATCTAATGATTCAAAGCTTTCTATTTAAAACAATTCAGTTTTAAACTGTTTTCTTTTAAATATTTGGTTGCAATTTACTCGTCTTAAATGAGCAGTGAAATATTGCTAAATATTAAACACTTATTCTTTTTCTACATCAAGAAATTTCAAATTAAATGGGATAAAATAAACAATATTTTAAATTTAATAAAAACCTTCAATTATGACTACATAATTATGGATTTATTTTTAAGTTGAAAATAGTGAAACGCACGTTTACATTTTTTAATGGCTAAAAAAATTAATAGAAATAGTATATTATTAAATTTAACATAAAAAATAATATAAAAGGAAAACCTGAAACTCTGAATTACAATCTGGACATTCTCAAATTTTGAACGGATCTAGAATTGTTTGGTCAAATTAATTATTGTTCAGATTTCTATACTTAGAGTACAGATACATTTAAAAACTATTTATTTATATTTACAGTTGATAAAATAAAACTGTTTTTTATAAAAAAAAATTCAACTTCAAATTCTTTTAAGTTTTAATTGTTTCAATCCTCAAAACTGCACTTTAATTATTTTAAAAACTGTTAAAATCAAACTTGGGCAGATTTTTCTTCTGAAAATTCGTAAAATTCCTGGTTTTCGGGTCCGACAGCCACCCTGTTTTTTATAAAATAATCTACTATTTTAAAAACTTATGATTTTTAATTCTTTTTTAACCTTTAAAACTGCACTTTTAAATTCTTCAAATAAAAATATATGCTTAAAAATTAAAATGGAAAATTTTTAAAGTGAAAAATTTTCGAATTAAGCATTCTAAACTAAATGATATAATAATGTATAAAAATCACAATTTAAAAAATTATTTAAAAACCGGTTGAAATCAAAGATGGACAAAATTTTTTATTCTAAAAATTTGGTAAAATTCTCGGTCAAAAAATAAATTTACTGTTCAATAAAATAAATGTTTTAAAAGCAACAAAATAATTCAAATTCAAGGTTCTCGTGAAAAAATTCCAGAAATTTTCCAGGTTTTCAAGGTCGCTGGACCTAAAATAACTTTTTTTTTTCTATTTCTCAATTTCAAAATTCTGAAGAAAAAGAAAACGGAAAGCAGTTGCTAGTCGCATTTTTCCTTTAAAAACAAAAAAAAAAGTCGCACCGATCCCTGACCCGGCTTTTTCCCGTTCAGGCAGACACCCTGAGAAAAGTCTCCATATAGAAAACCGTATCTGTATCACAATCTACTCAATTCCAAAAGCGGACCAACACAACAAAATGAGAATACAAAAAGTGAACGTGAATGTAAACTTAAAAGTAATAAAGAATTGGAAAAACGCTAAGAAAAAAGTAGAATAATATAAGATAATAATGAATAGAATAGAAGTTAACATAATAATAATAATAATAATAAGAAGAATAATAATAAGAATAATAAAGAAATTTACACACCACTGTCGAACAAACTGCTGTAACATGGGGGCGACGTCGTGGGGACACACAAAACCTAGGCGACCGATCGTTATGGCTACGGTTCAGTTTCGTTTTTCATTTTTCGTTTTCAGTAAGGTAGGCAAGTGAAGAAGTGTAGTGAAGTGACCGGAAACACAAACAATAAAACAAACTGATAGCGAACCAACGATCAACTCAGGCAAATATACATATATAATAATAATAATAATAATAAGAACAATAATAAGAATAATAAGAATAATAATAAGTATGGCCCTGCTGCTGCATCTAACTTTATACATAATTCAATTAATAATATAAATAATTAATATGATAAATACAGGCCTCACAGTCCCTATGGGATCAAAAATCGGGGCCAAAGGGTACTTTTGTTTGCGCTTAAAAAGTACCCCTTTTTTTTTACAAAATTGGGATATTTCGCAAATTAAAAACAAAAAAAAACCTACTCGGAATATAAATGTTTTTTTTTTTTTTTTTTTGAATGGCCAAAGTCTGTAGGGATTTATATAATAAGGTAATTTAGCAAACTTCGAGAAATTATATTACAAGATATTATTAAATATATTTGCACCATCAAATAATTAAACAAATAATACTGAACATATAATCCATACTTTTTTGAATTGGTCCCTACAGTCCATGAATTTGAATATTAATTCGAATTTTTATTTTATATCCATATACTTAAAATATAGTGCTATATTTAACATATTAGTATTTTGAATGAAATTTATTTTTCCAGGTGAGTATAGAAAACATAAAAAGAAGCGAAATAAGCAGTTTTTTTTTTAGAAAATATATTCTTTTAAGTAAAATTCATGTAAAATACTATAATTAAATTTAATTGAAAGGACTTCAAATTCCTAAGAGTTCAGATAAAAAGATTGAATTTGGAAATAAATATTGGCATTTTTAACAAAAAAAAAATCAACTTTCCACTAAAAAATACGAATCTTCATTTAAAAGATACCTATTTCAAATAAGAATGGAAAAATTTAAATTTTTATTTAAGAAAATTAAATTTTAATAAAAAAATTTTTTTATCAAAATAGTTTAATTCAAAATAAAAAAGATTAATGTTTAACTAAAATCATGAATCTATTTGGAATAGTTGAATTTTCATTAAAAAAAAAAAAAAAAAACGAATTTTCAAGAAAGATTAATTTACTACCAAAAATGGAATAATTAAAATTTTAACCAAAAAACTGAATTTCGAACAAGTAAGTGTAATTTCCAAACAAAATTTGAACAATTCAGTTTTTAACTCAAATAATTATTTATCAAACATACAAAAAATCAACAACATAGTGAAATTTTCAACTGGAACAGTCGAATATTGAACCAAAAAAATTTTTCAATTAAAATTATAAATCTTCAACTGGAACAGTTGACTTAGAACTAGAATATTTGAAATTTCAACGAAGAAGATTAATTTTCTATGCAAAATTGGTAGGCAAGTTTTTAATTAATAAAGAATTTACCAGAAAAAAATAAACTAAATTGTCAACAAAATAGTTCAATTTTCCACCAAAATTATGAAAAACCGAGAAAAAAAATTAAACCAAGAATCTTAATTTCATACCAAAAATTGATAGATAACATTTTATTTAAAACATTAATTTTCAAGAGAAAAATCAATTGTCAGAAAAAAATAGTTATCATAATTTATCACCAAAATTATGAATCATCTGGCAAAAAAAATTATTTTTAACCGAGATCAAAATTGATAATTAAATTGTTAGTTAAAAAATTAATTTCCAACAAAACAGTTAAATTTTTGTACCAAAATAAGGCATCTACAAAAAAGAATTGTAACAAGAGTTACATTTTCAACCAAGATTCTTTGGAATATTTAAAAATACCCTAAGCTGTTGAAAATATTGAAAATTTCTCGAAATTTTTTAAATAACTATTGAAATCTTTTGAAAATCCTTTTTAATTTTTGAGAATATCTTGAAAATTCCTTGAAATAATTTTAAATCGTTTGAAAAAATATTAAGTCCTTAAAATAAATTTTAAATTAGTTCGAATGTTTTTAAGGGCATGTGACACAGCTAAATACCTATATTACCGACCACAGTTTTTCAGTTCGCTGAATGTTTTTTTGAACTTAAGAACTTTTTTTGTAAATAAAATATCGAGCTGAAACTTTGGGAAATGTATTAGAGTACAATAAAATACGTTTGGGTACTGCATTTTGGTAGGAACTTCACAGAAAATTATTTCATCTTTTTTCTGAACCTCAAAATTTTTTGAACGTTCGAACTTTTTTTATACATAAAATATCGGTCTGAAACTTTGAGAAATGCAAGAGCCGAAAGAAAACTACATTAAAGTACAAAGCTTAATAATAAAAGATGTAAAAAAATATATTTCAACAATCAATTCCAACGGCATCAGCCGGTAACGTTGTACACGAAAATACGAACCATCTAGAGCCTCGTCTAGTGGCCGCCAGGTTTCGTATTTTCGTGTACAACGTTACCGGCTGATGCTGTAGGAATTGATTGTTAAAATATATTTTTTTACATCTTTTATTATTAAGCTTTGTACTTAAACGTAGTGTTCTTTCGGCTCTTGCATTTCTCAAAGTTGGAGACC
>NC_046661.1:92772980-92797580 GCF_010883055.1 Belonocnema kinseyi
ATTTTATTTACAAAAAAAGTTCTTAGTTTCAAAAAAAAATTCAGTGTACTGAAAAACTGTGGTCGGTAATATAGGAATTTAGCTGTGTCACATGCCCTTAAATACCCAAAAAGCTTTAAATTCTTTGGAATCGAAATTTGTTAAAAATATCTTAAGATATTTAAAATCCTTCAAACCTCTCAAAGAGTTTGAAATTCATTCAAATTATTGAAATATATTAAAAAATCCTTAGAATATTTTAAAATACCACAAAATATTCAAAATCCATTGAAAATCCTAAAAATATTGAAACCGATTTAAAATTGTTTGAAATTAGTCAAAACTATTAAAAAATTCCTGCAAATATTTGAAAATGACCTAAAATATTTCAAATTTTTTGAAATCCGACATTATTCAAACTGATTAAAAATTATTTAAAATTACTAAAATCTATTAAAAAATGCTTCAAATATTTAAAAATGCCCTAAAATCCTTCAAATCCTTTGAGAAATCTATTCAAAATTCTTTGGAATCTTTTAAAATACCCTATAATATTTAACAGCTTTTGAAATCCTTTAAAACTTTTTAAAGTTCTAGATAATTCCTTGAAATATTTTTAAATGCCCTAAAATATTTTAAAATAACCTAAAATTCAATATCTTTTGAAACGCCTTAAAACGTTTTAAAGCTCTTCATAAATCATTGGAATTTTTATAAATACCCTAAAATCTTTCAAAACCATTTAAGTTATTGAAAAATATTAAAAATTCCTTGGAATTTTTTTAAATATCCTTAAATCTTCAAAATGCATTAAAAATCCTTGAAAACATTGAAACCGATTAAAAATGGTTTGAAATTAGCAAAATCTATTAAAAATTCTTTCTAATATTTAGAAATGCCCTAAAATGGTTTCAAATCTTTTTAAATACCCTGAAATCTTTCAAATCCTTTGGAATCCATTCAAATTACAGAAATCTATTTAAAAAATCTTGGAATATTCAAAAGTATAATAAAATTTTTAACATCTTTTGAAATCCCTTGAAACTTTTTAAAACTCTTCAAAATTCCTTGAATGTTTTTAGATACCCTAAAATAATTCAAATACTTTGAAATCCATTCAAATTACACATTAAAATCTGTAAATAATTCTTTGTAATTTGTTTAAATACCCCACACTTTTTAAAATCCATTAAAAATCCTGGAAAATATTGGAAAAAATTTCCTTGAAATTTCTTAAGAACCCTGAAATATTTAACATCTTTTGAAATCGCTCGAAAATATTGAAACCGATTAAAAATGGTTTGAAATCTTTTAACATACCCTAAAATCTTGGGAATCCTTTGCGAAATGTATTCAAAATTCCTTGGGATCTTTTTAAATACCCTAAAATATTTTACATCTATTGAAATCCCTTGAAATTTTTTAAAGCTCTTGATCATTCCTTTAAATATTTTTAAATGCCCTAAAATCTTTCAAATCCTTTGAAATCCATTCAAACTATTAAAAAGTATGAAAAATGGTTTTAAATCTTTTTATATACCCTAAAATCTTTAAGACTTTGGAATCCATTCAAATTATTTAAAACTATATTTTTAAAAATCTTGGAATCTTTAAAAGTGTAACAAAATATTTAACACCTTTTGAAATCCCTCAAAACTTTTTAAAGCTCTTGAAATGTTTTTAGATACCCTAAAATAATCCAAATCTTTTAAAATCCATTGAAACTATTTAAAACTATTAAAAATTCCTTATAATATTTTTAAATACCCCAAAATATTTTAAAATATGCTAAAATATTTAACATGTTTGGAAATCGCTTACAACTTTTTTTAAGTTCTAGATAATTTCTTGAAATATTTTTAAATTCCCTAAAATATTTTAAAATATCCTAAAATATTCAACAACTTTTGAAACGCCTTAAAACGTTTTAAAGCTCTTCATAAATCATTGGAATTTTTATAAATACCCTAAAAACTTTCAAATCCTTTGAAATCCATTCACGTTATTGAAAAATATTTAAAATTCCTTGGAACTTTTTTAAATATCCTAAAATGTTCAAAATGCATTGAAAATCCTTGAAAAGATTGAAACCGATTAAAAATTGTTTGGAATTACTAAAACCTATTTTAAATTCCTGCAAATATTTTTAAATGCCCTAAGATTTTTCAAATCATTTTGAATCCATTCAAATGACAGAAAGCTATCAAAAAAATTCTTGGAATCTTTGAAAGTATAATAAAATATTCAACATCTTCTGAAATCCTTGAAATTTTTTAAAGCTCTTCAAAATTCCTTGAATGTTTTTAAATGCCCTAAAATAATCCAAATCCTTTAAAATCCAATCAAATTATTTTAAATTATTAAGAATTCCTATATTTTAAAATACCCTAAAATATTTTAAAATATCCGAAATCATTCTACATCTTTTAAAACGCAATAAAACTTAACTTCTTAATAATTCCTTGGAATTTTTATAAATACCCTAAAATCTTTCAAATCCTTTGAAATTTCTTCAAGTTATTGAAAAATATTGAAAATTCCTTGGAATTTTTTAAATAGCCTAAAATCTTCAATATACCTTGAAAATCCTTGAAAATATTGAAACCAATTAAAAATTGTTCGAAATCTTTCAAATCCTTTAAGAAATCTATTCAAAATTCTTTGGAATCTTTTTAAATACCCTAAAATATTTAACATCTTTTGAAATCTCTTAAAACTTTTTAATGTTCTTGATACTTCCTTGAAATATTTTTAAATGCCCTAAAATATTTTAAAACATCCTAAAATATTCAACATCTTTTGAAATCCCTTTAAACTTTTTATAGCTCTTGATAATTCCTTGAAATATTTTTAAATGCTCTAAAATCTTTCAAATCCTTTGAAATCCATTCAAATTACATATTAAAATCTATTTATAATTCTTTGTAATTTCTTTGAATACCCTAAAATATTCAAAATCCAATAAAAATCCTTGAAAATATTGGAAAAAAATTCCTTGAAATCTTTTAAGAACCCTAAAATATTTAACATCTTGTGAAATCCCTTAAAACTTTTTAAAGCTCTTGAATGTTTTTAGATACCCTAAAATGTTCAAAATCCAAAGAAATCTTTGAAAAAATTCCATAACAGATTCCAAGTTTTTTGAAATCCCTAGAAAATATTGGAACCGATTAAAAATGGTTTTAAATCTTTTAAAATACCCTAAAATCTTTCAACTCCTTTGAGAAATCTATTCAAAATTCCTTGAGTCTTTTAAAATACCCTAAAATAGTTAAAATCTATTGAAATCCCTTAACACTTTTTAAAGCTCTTGATAATTCCTTGAAATATTTTTAAATGCCCTAAAATCTTTCAAATCCTTTGATATCCATTGAAACTATTAAAAACGATTAAAAATGGTTTCAAATCTTTTAAAATGCCAAAAAATCTTTGAAATTCTTTGAAATCCATTCAAATTACAGAAATCTATTTAAAAAATCTTGGAATATTTAAAAGTATAGTAAAATATTTAACATCTTTTGAAATACCTCAAAACTTTTTAAAGCTCTTGAAAATTCCTTGCATGTTTTTAGATACCCTAAAAGAATCCAAATCCTTCGAAATCCATTCAAATTACATATTAAAATCTATTAATAATTCTTTGTAATTTCTTTGAATACCCTAAAATATTCAAAATTCAATAAAAATCCTTGAAAATATTGGAAAAAAATTCCTTGAAATATTTTGAAATGCCCTCAAATCTTTCAAATTCTTTGGAAGTTTTTAAAGCTCTTGCAAATTTCATCCAGCAAATATTTGAAAATGCCCTAAAATATTTCAAATCTTTTGAAATCCCTGGAAAATATTCGAACCGATTAAAAATAGTTTGAAATCTTTTAAAATACCCTAAAAATATTTGGAATCCTTTGAGAAATCTATCCAAAATTCATTGAAATCTTTTAAAATATCCTAAAATCCTTTCAGAAATCCCTTAACAAATTTTAAAGCCCTTGACAATTCCTTCAAATATTTTTAAATGCCCTAAAATCTTTCAAGTCCTTTGGAGCCCATTCAATTTACAGAAATCTATACAAAAAAATCTTTGAATCTTCAAAACTACTGGAAACTTAGAAAAAATTTTAAAATACCCAAATATATTTAAAATCTTTTGAAATCCCTCGAAAATATTGAAACCGATTATAAATTGTTTTGAAATCTTTTAAAATATCCTAAAATATGTAACATCTTTTGAAATCCCTTAACACTTTTTAAAGCTCTTGAAAATTCCTTGAATGTTTTTCGATACCTTAAAATAATTCAAATACTTTGAAATCCATTCAAATTACATATTAAAATCTATTGATTATTCTTTGTAATTTCTTTAAATACACTAAATAATCAAAATCCATTTAAAATCCTTCAAAATATTGAAGAAAAAAAAATGTTTTGGAATGTCTTAAGAAACCTAAAATTTTTAAAATCTTTTGAAAACCCTTGAGACTTTTTAGAGCTCTTGAAAATGCCATGAATGTTTTAAAATACCCTAAAATAATCCAAATCCTTCAAAAATCCATTCAAATTATTTAAAACCATTAAAAATTCCTTATATTTTAAAATACCCTAAAATATTTCAAAATATCCTAAAATATTCCACATCTTTTGAAACGCCTTAAAACTTTTTAGAGCTCTTGATAATTCCTTGGATTTTTTTTGAAATAAGTCTTAAATTTTCAAAATGCATTGAAAATCCTTGAAATTGTTGAAACCAATTAAAAATTATTTGAAATTAATGAAGACTTTTTAAATTTCTGCAAATATTTGAAAATGCCCTGAAATACTTCAAATCTTTTAAAATCCCTCGAAAATATTGAATCTAATTAAAAATTATTTGAAATTACTAAAATCCATTAAAAATTCCTTCAAATGTTTTAAAATCCCCTAAACTATTTCAAATCCTTTGGAATCCATTCAAATTACAGAAATCTAGTAAAATAATCTAGGAATCTTTAAAAGTAGACTTAAATATTTAATATCTTTTGAAATCCCTTGAAATTTTTTTAATTTCTCGAATATTCCTTGAATATTTTTAGATACCTTAAAATAATCCAAATACTTAGAAATCGATTCAAATTTCATATTAAAATCTGTTAATAATTCTTTGTAATTTCTTTAAATACCCTAAGATATTCAAAATCCATTAAAAATCCTTCAAAATATTGGAAAAAAATCCCTGGAATCTCTTAAGAACCCTAAAATATTTAACATCTTTTGGAATCCCTTGAAACTTTTTAAAGCTCTTGAAAATTCCTTGAATTATTTTATATACCCTAAAATGTTCAAAATCCATGGAAATCCTGGAAAATATTTTAAAATGCCATACAATATTTCAAACCTTTTGAAATCTTTTAAAATACCCTAAAATCTTTCAAATCCTTTGACATCCAGTTAAACTATTAAAAACTGTTTAAAATGGTTTCAAATCTTTTTAAATAACCTTAAATCTTTCAAATTCTTTAAAATCCATTCAAGTTATTGAAAAATATTTAAAATTCAATGGAACTTTTTTAAATAGCCTTAAATGCTCAAAATGCATTGAAAATCCTTGAAAACATTGCAAAACAATTAAAAATTGTTTGCAAATGTCCTAAAATATTTCAAAGCTTTTGAAATCCCTCGAAAATATTGAAACTAATTAAAAATTATTTGAAATTACTAAAATCTATTAAAAATTCCTTCTAATATTTAAAAATGCTCTAAAATATTTCAAATCTTTCGAAATCACTGGAAAATATTGAAATCGACTAAAAATTATTTTTAATCTTTTTTAGATGCCCTAAAATCTTTTAAATCCTTTGGAATTCCTTCAAATTACAGAAATCTATAAAAAAAATCTTTAAATCTATAAAAGTATAATAAAATATTTAACTTGAAAATTCCTTGAATGTTTTTAGATACACTAAATAGTTTAAAATCCATGGAAATTCTGGAAAATATTTAAAAATGCAAAACAATATTTCAAATCTTTTGAAATCCTCGAAAATATTGGAACCGATTAAAAAATTTTGAAATCTTCTAAAATACCCTAAAATCTTTCAAATCCTTTGAAATCCATTAAAACTATTAAAAACTGTTTAAAATGGTTTCAAATCTTTTTAAATAACCTCAAATCTGTCAAATTGTTTAAAATCCATTCAAGTTATTGAAAAATATTTCAAATTCAATGGAACTTTTTTAAATAGCCTTAAATGTTCAAAATGCATTGAAGATCCTTGAAAACATTGCAAAACGATTAACAGAACTTTTGAAATCCCTCGAAAATATTGAAACTAATTAAAAATTATATGAAATTACTAAAATCTATTAAAAATTCATTCAAATATTAGAAAATGCTCTAAAATATTTCAAATCTTTCGAAGTCACTGGAAAATATTGAAACCGACTAAAAATTATTTTAAATCTTTGTTAGATGCCCTAAAATCTTTTAAATCCTTTGGAATTCATTCAAATTACAGAAATCTATAAAAAAAATCTTGAAATCTTTAAAAGTATAATAAAATATTTAACTTGAAAATTCCTGAAATTTTTTTAGATACAATAAAATGTTCAAAATCAATGGAAATTCTGGAAAATATTTAAAAATGCAACACAATATTTCAAATCTTTTGAAATTCCTCGAAAATATTGGAACCGATTAAAAATTGTTCGAAATATTTTTAAATACCGTAAAATCTCTTAAATCGTTTGAGAAATCTACTTAAAATTCTTTGGAATCTTGTAAAATACTCTAAAATTTTTCAAATCCATTGAGAAATCTATTCAAAATTCCTTGGAATCTTTTGAAATACCCTAAAATATTTAACATCTTTTGAAATCCCTTAAAACTTTTTAAAGCTCTTGAAAATTCCATGAATGTTTTTAAATACTCTAAAATAATCAAAATCCTTTCAAATAAAGTGATATTTTTTTTAAAATACTACAGTGGCTTTATCTTAAAAAAGAGACCAATTCTTGAAAATAGGGTTATAATAGGGGATACAGGGACCTTACTGTGAGGCCTGTAGGTACACAAATACAATACAAAAACACAGGTAAACATATTAAACACCAACAGTAAACATAGGCAATACCGCGCAATCGTCGCTGCTGAAACAATAATAAAAATAGGTAGCAGCGTGCGATCCTATTTGCCAATTTCTTCTTCTTCTATATTTTTTTTTGTCTTTTTTTTCGAAATTTGAATAAAATGTTAATAACACAAATTAAAAAATATGAATAAACTATGATGGATTCTCTAATATTTGAAAATAAAGAATGCTTGCAAATGATAACCACTAGGTGGGAAAATAATTTTTTCACAGGCAATCGCACACTACTAAAATTAAGATTAATTCATAAGTATAGGTGATACGGAAAATTTATGGAAAATCCAAAATCTGAAAGCCGGATCTTCGACGGATTTGGCAAAAAAAAAAAAAATAAAAAAGATGAACCGAATGTCATGGAGTTCCTATCCTTCTTGTCATACTGCGGGTTTTTTTTTATTCGGAGAGGGAGACATTTTTAAATAATACCTCCTCATCTGATCAGAATATAACAATCGATAAACAAAAAATATACCTGAACTCCGTCCTCTAGGTAGTAACTATTTCGCTTTAAATGTGCTAAAAAAATCAAAAACTTCTAGCAAAATAATTGATGTTCAATTAGTATGAAAATAAATTTTCATACTCAACCAAATTTTTTTTTTTCATCTTTCTTAATATAAAAAAAACTCACCTGTATTTTCTAGAAGAGTCTTGGGTGTGTTTTGACGGTTGATTATTTCGATGAGTTGGTTTAGGATCAACGGAATGTACGCACTCGTGTCTGGACCTGAACAACAAAATTTTATAAATAAAATACTTTCAGATTTTAAATATAAATCGTATTTTTTTTAGATGACACAATTAGTATAATTACCAAGTTTAATAGAAATTTCTCCGATCGCCCACGTCGCATTATTGCACACAGAGATAAATTCCGGATTGAGATTCTGACCAAGAATCGGCATAAAGTCCGCTGTAAATTTATCAAATATTTTTATTTTTCAGGTCATCTCAGCGGTTGAATATAAATTATTTTCGAATTTTAAATTTTCATTTCAAATAATGAATATTCAAATACCAGCATTTTTAATCATGATACTTTTACCATAGAATACTTTATTAGCGAAATACAACAATGTTTTTATACAAATTTAAAATTTTCAAATTTATCAATTTATTTTTTAAAAAAAAGTTTTTTCTACTTTAAAAGATAACGTTTTAATAAAATACTAGAATTTACAACAAAATAATTGAATTTTTAACATAATAGTTGAATATTCAACCTAAAAAAAAACAAATTTCCAACGAAAAAGTGTCATAGTTCATATTTTAATGAAAAACTAATCAAATTTATATAAGACAAATTTCCAAAAAATAAAGATTTTTCACTCAAAAAAAAAAATCTAAATTATTGAACCTTCAAACCAGAAGACAAATTTTCTTTACAAAAACTAAATTTTCAACTAAAAAATATAAATCTGAAAAAATGGAAGAGTTCCATTTTCTGTTAAAAAATTAATTCTAAACAACAAAAAAAGAAGTATTTTCCATTAAACAGTTAAATTTCCAACCAAACATAAGCGATTCATGCAAATGTTTTAAACAAATTACTTGAATTATGAAGCAAAGAAGAACGATTTTTAACCAAAAAGTTGCATTTTCATACAACAAATGAAATTTCTTCTACAACAGATGAAGTTTTCAATCAAACAGATACATTTTTTAACAAGAAATAATTTTCTACCAAAAAAATTAAATTTTCAATTCAAAAATACGATTTTTTAACCAAAAAGAATGACTTTTTAAAAAAATTGTTGAATTTTCTAGTAAATAGTTGCATTTTTATCAAAAAATAATGAAATTTATCTTAAAACAGAGGAATTTTTTTATTACAAAAAAGGTTGAATTTTTATCCAAAACAGATTCGAGTTAACTCAGTAACATCAAAAATTGAATTTTTGTAACGAAAAAATAAGTTTATACGATAAAAATTGAATTTTCAATCCAAACAGCCGAATTTTTTCAACCAAAAAGGATGAACTTTTAACAAAATTGTTGAATTCTCTACCAAATAGTTGAATTTTTATCCAAAAAAGGTCAATTTTGTACTAAAAAAGATGAATTTGTAATAAAAGACCACTTTTTTTGTATAAGAGGAACTTTCGTCCAGAAAATATTTCAGTTCATTTTTCAACACCAAAATATAAATTTTAAACAAAAAGTAATTTTTCTACGAAAGAGTTAAGTTTTCAAGAAAATAGTATATAATTTTGAATATAATTTTGAAACGAATACTTAAATTTTCAACTAAAAAATATTAATTATTAATAAAAAATTATAGTTAAACTTTCAGTAGAAAAAATTTAATTTTTTAATTTAATTCTCAATTAGAGAAAAATTGTCCATTAAAAATTAATTTTCAACCATAAATGAACTTTTAACTATAATTATGAAACTTCAACTGCAATAGTTAATTTTGGATCCAAAAAAAAATTAATTTTCAAGAATAATTTCTACCAAAAAAGTCAACATTTTCAACGGCAAAATCAACAATTTTAAATTAAAAGATGAATTTTTTATTTAAATGATGAGTCTTTAATTAAAATAATTAAATTTCAAATAAAATTATTAATTTTCAATCAACAATTGAATAGTTGCATTTTCCTTAAAAAAATAATGCTTAACCAAAAAATAAGTCTAACTAAAATCATTAAATTTCAAAGAAAAATATTAATTTTCAACCCAGATGATTAATTTTTATTTTAAAAAAATTAAAATTTTCAACTTCAAAGATAATTTTGCAACCAAATAATGAATAGTTAAATTTTCAGTAAAAAAAAATTAATTGAAAACAAAAATTCAACAAAATAGGTAAAGTTACAACTAAACGAGTTTCAATTTTCACTAAAAAAATTTAATTTTCAGCCAAAGAAAAAACGAATTTTCAACAAAATAGCTTATTTTTTTAACAGGGAGATGAATCTTCAATTAAAAGGAATTAATTCTTAACAAAAGAGTAATTCTGAATTAAGTAATTAAATCCTATTAATTAAATTATTTAAAAAATTTTAATTCAATAGATAAATTGTTAACAAAAAAAAAAGAATAGAAAAACTTTTAGTTAGAAAATTAATTTTTCTAACTAAAAATAATATTATGAATCTTTAGCTGGAATTTTTAACGCTATAGTTGAAATTTCAACTCAAAAAGACAAATTTGTAAACTAACTGATAAATTTTAATCTAAAATGATGAATATTTAACTGCAATATTTGAGTTTTCAACCAAAAATATTAATTTTTAAACAAGAAGACTAAATCTATAACAGAAAAAAAAATTGTAACAAAATACATGATATTTTAACTGAAAGACAAATCTTTTACGAAATAATTGAATTTTCAACCAAAAAACAGAATTTTCTACTAAAAAAAAAAGTAGTTTTGTCAATGAAGGACATAAATTCTCAGAAAAGTTAAATTTTCAGTACAAAAAAATTAACTTTCCACACAAAAAAAAAATTATTAACCAAAATGATAAATTTTTAACTAAAATGATGAATCATCGACTGAAATAAATGAATTTTAAACAAAAATATCAATAAAATTAAAATATTCAAACATTTTTCACGGTCAATAAAATTAAACAATTCAAAAGCTGAACATTTTTCTATTTGAAGTATATAGGAAATAACTCTAAATTGAATTAATGAATGCATTAAATTTGTTTTATTTATATCATTTTAACCCTTAAACGGCCAAAACGCCACTACCGGTACACTGCTTTTCAACGGCCAATAACTAAGACTATTCGACACTAGAAAAATTGAGACACATATATTTTTATTGCTTAAGATATCCTCTTTCCGACGGTGCCAATGAAATTCCTCAAAAAATTTATTTATTATCCCAAAATGCAGTTTAAACAACAAAAAAACGTGATTTTCGTGCCTATTTTTTTTGTGAACAATTTTCCAAAGCTTTTCGAGTCTGTAATTAACCTGAAATCTCACTAACCTGTGGAATAAATGTCTAAACTTTGAGAATCCATGGTTCAAAGATCGATTTTTCGTTTTAGTATTTTCAAAATGGCGTCTTAATCGCAAAATTTTTGTGAAAACATTCATGAATTTTTTTACAATAAACGATGCGCTTTTCGGAAAAATCATCAAGAATAAAAAGTTCTTGTAATCAGCCAAGGAATACGCCTGAATTTTTTCGAAGCGTTTTGAGCAAAATTTTGGATTTTGCATAAATTTTGCTCAAAACGCTCCGGAAAAATTCAGGCGTATTGCTCGGCTGATTACAAGAACTGTTTATTCTTGACAAATTTTCCGAAAAGCGCATCGTTTATTGTAAAAAAATTCATGAATGTTTTCACAAAAATTTTGCGATTAAGACGCCATTTTGAAAATACTAAAACGAAAAATCGATCTTTGAACCATGGATTCTCAAAGTTTAGACATTTATTCCACAGGTTAGTGAGATTCAAAAAATGCAAAAGCGTAAAGCCTCAAAAATTGCAACAAACTCCGAATCGGAATGGGATTCCGATGAAAATGATGAACGTATCATCATACCTAATCCAGATCACTCTGGCTCAGATGACGAGAATTCGGGATCGGAATTTCCCAGACCGAATGTATCATATAGATCTGTTTTCCATAACTACACAGCATCTCAAAAACAATTGGAACCAAATCACGTTTTTTCATGGAGTAACGAAGAAAAAGAATCATCAATTACAAAAGCTACCATAATTTGGAAAATTTGCAACAAGAATAATATAGCTAAATTGAAAACGAAAGATTTCTGTAAAGAAATAAGCAGGAAATATTTGTCGCAATCAAAACTAGGTGATTTCGAAACTCACAGAGACGAATCACGAACAAGAGCATTATGTAATAATGAACAATGTCGCCAGAGGACTACTAGATTTTGCATTGATTGCAACATGTATTGCTGCTTACATTGTTTCTCAAAATTACATTCTGAAACAGCAGGATCAAAATGATTTCAACGGATTGAAATCTGAAATGAAAAAAATTCTCCATAAAAAAAAATTAAAAAATGTAAAAAAAATATATAAAATCCCTTAAAAAAAAAAAGAGAGACTGTCGATATTCGTCGACCTCCACGTTGGTGATAGTTGGGTAACGTAAACTTTGTTTGCGGCAGACGGACGATAGATATTCGTGAATCATTTTACTCTTACACGATGCTTAGAACTATGAAAATTTTTTATTGAAAAACTATGCGCTTTTCGGAAAATTTGTCAAGAATAAACAGTTCTTGTAATCAGCCGAGGAATACGCCTGAATTTTTCTGGAGCGTTTTGAGCAAAATTTGGAATTTTGCAAAAATTGTTCATATGCAAAATCCAAAATATTGCTTAAAACGATTCGAAAAAATTCAGGCGTATTCCTTGGCTGATTACAAGAACTTTTTATTCTTGATGATTTTTCCGAAAAGCGCATCGTTTATTGTAAAAAAATTCATGAATGTTTTCACAAAAATTTTGCCATTAAGACGCCATTTTGAAAATACTATAAAACGAAAAATCGATCTTTGAACCATGGATTCTCAAAGTTTAGACATTTATTCCACCCGTTAGTGAGATTCCAGGTTAATTGCAGACTCGAAAAGCTTTGGAAAATGGTTCACAAAAAAAAATAGGCACGAAAATCACGTTTTTTTTTTGTTTAAACTGCATTTTGGGATAATAAGTAAATTTTTTGAGGAATTTCATTGGCACCGTCGGAAAGAGGAAATCTTAAGCAATAAAAATATATGTGTCTCAATTTTTTCTAGTGTCGAATAGTCTTAGTTATTGGCCATTGAAAAGCAGTGTACCGGTAGTGGCGTTTTGGCCGTTTAAGGGTTAAGCCATTTTTAAGGTAGAAACATTAAAAAATTGAACGATTACATTTTTTCGTATAAAATAAATACTTCTTAAATTAAAAGTTATTTTTATTTTTAAAAAATTTTTAAATCCTTAGAATGCTTCAAAATTTTATTTCAAACTCTTGAAAGATTTGCCTGTTGTTTGACATTTAGAAATTTTTTAAAATTATTTTTTAATCTTTTCAGAACTTCTTAATATCTTTTGAAATAATTCGAATTTTTTCCTAAACCTTTTTATTCAAATCCTGCAAAATTGAAAAAAAAATTTCCTTACAATCTTTTCACATTTATTTTTGATAATGTTATAAATCTTTTTAAATATCCTCTCAAAATTAATTTTTTTCGTGATAAAAAATAATTTTCAATTTTTCTAGGAAATGTTATTTATTGTTCTAAAGCCTTTCAAATTTCTTAAAATTCTTCTGTTTAAATTAATTGACATCATTTTAATTTTTTAATTTATTTTTAATTTCTTCAAAACTTCTAATAAATATTTCTTAAACACTTTGACTCACAAATTAAACTGTTTGAAATGGAACATTTAAAAATGCAACGTTCAAAGCTGAGTTTTCTTATTTGGTTTTCTATTATTAATTACTGATATTAAATAAACAGACATTTTTAAATATTAAGAAATTGTTCCTTTTTTTTAATTAAAATATTTCAAATTGAATGGTTTCAAAAAGGAATATTTCAGACCGAAATAATATTTAAATTTTAATAAAAGCCTTTGGTTATAAATATATTATTTTGAAGTTATTTTAAAATTAAAAATAGTTTAAAAAGTTTCAATCGGGCGTTTACATTTTTTTAACTAATAGAGATTTGAAATTAAAAAACACATTTTAATCTTTAACGTTAAAATCTGGAAATTCTTAAACTTGGAACAGAATTAAAATTGCTTTGTCAAATCAATTATTAATACCATTTTAAGCGATTTTAAATTCTAATTCCAGCTCAGAATTAGTTAAAAATTGGAAATTCCTTATTTAAATGCGGAATTTTAATTCTTTTCGAAAATTTTCCATTTCAACGAATTGTAAGAATTAGAACTTTTTGGAAAAATTCCCTGTTCTAATTCATAATTTAATTTTTTTCGAAAATACCTCGTTTTAACACTGAATATTAATTTTGTTGGCAAAATTCAATTTTCCATTGAGAATTGTTATTCTCCTGAATAAATTCCAGTTCCAACTCGAAATTGGTTAGAAATTGAAAATTTCTTGTTCAAATCCGGAATTTAATACGTTTCAAAAATGTTCGGTTTCCAAAAAGAATTCGAATTTTTGTAAAATTCCCTGTTCCAATTCATAATTTTTCTCAAAAGTGTCCCGTTTCAACTTAGAATGCAAATTCATTCTAATAAAAAATTCCCTATTCCAGCTAGGAATTTATTTAAATTTTAACATTCCCTGTTCCAAGAAGAATTATAATTCTTTTCGATAAATATCAGTTTCAATTCAGAATTGGTTAAAATTTGAAATCCCTGATTATTATTCTGAATAAATTATTGTTCCAGCTATAAATTTGTAAAAGATTGAAAAATCTCTGTTTCAATTATTTTTACTTTAAATAGTTTAAAAATCCTTAAAATGCTTCGAAATTCTATTTCAAGATCTTGAAACATCTGCAGGTTGTTTCGAATTTTTTTAAATTCAAAAATATCATTAAAAGTTTTTCACAACTTCTAATTATCTTTTAAAATTATTCCAATTTCACATAATTAAAAAAAAATCATTTTCAATTTTACTAGCAATCTTGAAAATTTTTATTACTAAAAAACTTCTAAATTTCATGTTTGCAATCTACCAAAAATCCATATTTGGTTTCAAATTAATTTTGAATTTTTTCAAAACTTCTAAATATTTCTTCAACTTACTCGATTTTTCCCAAGAATAATAGGTATGTAATTGTTATTTATACATAAAAATTTAATAAGGTGACTCACAAATTAAATTTTTTTTAAATAGAACAATTAAAATTGTAATTTTCAAAGTTTAGTTTTTTTTTGTTCAGTTTTGAATATTTTTATTATAATTACTGATTTTAAATGTACAGTCAGATATTTCTAAATATTATGTAACTGTTCTTTTTTTAAAATTTTAAAAATTTAAATTACGTGGTTTAAAAATGGAACATTTTAGACTGAAATGTAATAAAAGTCTAATCATAAATATATTATTTAAAAGTTATTTTAAAATTAAATATAGTTGATAAAGTTTCAATAGGGCGTTTACATTTGCTTAAAAACTTTCCAATTGAAACACTTCAATTTTTAACGTTAAAATTTGCAACTTCTAAAATTCTGAACTGATGCCGAATCTTTTTTTTACAATCAATTATTATTTATTCAAAAAATTTTAGAGTGCAATTCAAATTTAAAAATCATAATTTAATTCATATTCATTTAATTACTTTGTTGAAAATTAAAGTCTTTTGTTACAAAGTAATCGTTTTTGATCGAATATTTATATTGTTTGTTTAAAAAATTATCTTTTTTGGTTGAAAATTAATTCTTATTATTTAAAAATTCTATTATTGTATTTTTTGTTTAGGAAATAATCTGTTTGAATCAAAAAACATACGTTTTGTGAAAACTAAACGATTGTTTTGAAAAATTCATCGTTTTTGGTCGAAAATTTATACTTTTGTAAAAAATTCATATTTTTTTATTGAAAGTTTATCTTTTTTGCTTGAAAATTAATTCCTTTTATTTGAGAGGTCTATTATCGCATTTTTTAAAGGAATAATCTCCTTTACTTAAAAAACATACTTTTTGTGAAAATTCAACGATTTTTTTGAAAAAGTCATCGTTTTTGGTCAAGAATTTATACTTTTGTAGAAAATGAATATTTTTTGGTTGAAAATTTATATGTTGGTGGAAAAATCTTTTTTTTTTTTTAGTTGTTACAAATTCACCTTTTATGCTAGAGAGTTAATAATTTTTATTGAAGTCAAACATTAAATTTTTAGTGTTTAGTTCAAAACTCCACAAATTCGTTGAAAGTTTAATTATTTTATTGAAAATTGCACTAGTTTCTTAAAAAGTCATTTTTTTAATTTAAAATTAATCTCTTGGTTCCAAAAATCTATTATTTGGTTCAAAATTGATCTTTTTTTAATGAAACTTAGTTCTTTTGATCAAAAACAAAACAAAAAAAGTATCATATTTCTGTTCCAAAATTAATCTAAATTCAACTGTTTTGTTAAAAAGACATATTTTTTTTGCCGAAAATTCATCCTTTTTGGATTGAAATTTCTCTTTTACTTGAAAAATCGTCTTTTTGGGTGGAAAATTAAACTATTTGCTAAAAAAAAATCATCTTTTGACTAAAAATTCATCTCTTGGTTGGAAGTTCTATTTGGTTGAAAATTTAACTATTTTCTTAAAAAGTCATGTTTTTTACTAAAATTTCGACTGATTTATTGAACATTTGTATTTTTGGATAGAAAATCCATCCTTTTGATGTAAAAATCCTCATGTGTTAAAAAAGTCATATTTTTAGATGAAAATTCGTCTTCCTTGCTTCAAAATTAAACTGGCTTGTAAAATATTCATATTTTCAAATGATCAACTAAAAATGTTTTTTATTTTACCAAAAATTTCCAATTTTAAACGCCTCTAAATTATTAATTGTTTAAGTCCTTAAAACTGCATTTTTAAATTCTTTAAATTAAAGTATATAGACTTAAAATTTAAAAATCGAACATTTTTAAATGTGAAAGATTTTCGAATTAAGCATTCTAAACTGAATGATATCATAATTGGTAAAAATCATAATTTAACAAATTATTTTTAAAAAACCGGTCGAAATATCCAGGTTTGGACATTTTTATTATAGAAAAATTCGGTAAAATTCCCGGTCAAAAAATATAATTATTAATTAATAATAATAATAATAATAATAATAATAATGATGATAATAATATAATTTTAATCATAATCTACTTACGTATGCAGGGTAAAACATGCTGGAAACAGGCTTTGGTGAGATCGCCCAAAAGTGCAAAACTACTTTGCCTCACTTCCGGCATTGGATCTTGCATACATTGAAACAATAGTTGCATAATGTTGCTGTTTACAACGAGTCGTTCCATATGACCATTCAGTCCTTCCGCCAATCCGCTCAAAAGATCGAGTGCAACAATCATGAAATCTTTATCTGGAGCTTCAAATTGCTCTGGACTTTGTGTGTTTGCAATGTGTTGGTTTAGTGTCTGCTCCACAAGAGACACGCATCTCCTAAAAGAGATTTTAAATTATTTCATTAATCTCAAATCGTGGAAAAAAATTCCCTGACTATGCCAGCCCCCCCCCCCCCCCCCCCCCCCCCCCCCCCCCCCCGCCAGGTATAATTTTATCGCAAATTTTATTACAAGTAATTTCTGTTTTTAGTTTCTAAGAATTTAATTAATATTATAAAATATTCCTAAATATTTTAGCACAAATTTATCAATAATTAAAGCTAAAAACTTCATTAATAATTTCTTGAATTTGTCTCTATAGTACATGAATTTAAATTTTAAAAAATCAAACAAATTTTTATTTTATTTACTTATACTTAAAATTTAATGCATATTTAGTTTTTAAAATAATATTAACACTATATTAAAAATTAATTGAAACCGCTTTTCAAAAAGATATTTAAATTTTCAACCAAAAGGATTCATTTTCTAACAAATGACTGAATTTTGAACTAAAAAAGATCAGTTGTCAACAAAAAATGGAAGTATTTTCAATTAGAAATTATTTTTCCACACAAAAAAAACTGATTTGTTTTCTAAACAAATTAAATTTAACTTTAAACGAAGTTGTTTTATATTCAACCAAAAAGATTAATTCATTACAAAAATTATCAATATTTCATTGCAATATTTGAATTTTTAAGCAAAGAAATAACCATTTTTAATCAAATAGTTGAATTTTAATTTAAAAAAGAGACTAATTTCTAGTCAGTTACACTTTTGACAAAAAAGATGAAATTCCTACAAAAAGAGATGAATTTTCAACAAAGTAAATAAATTTCCAACCAGAAATTAATATTTATAAAAAAATTCATTTTTAACCAAATAGTGGAATTTTCAACCTACAGAGATTGACTTTTCAACCAAAACAATTATTTTTTTAACAGAATAGTTCTTTTTTTAACCACGAAGTTGCATTTTTACCCCAAAAAGATAAATTCTCAATAAAAATATATTAGATGACATATTTCAAAAAGTTAAATTAACCAAAAAACAACTATTATTTTATAAGATTTTACAAATTTTAGAAAAACTGAATTGCTTTAAAAGATATTGAGAAGTTTTGAAAAGCTTCAATAAAATTTGAAATCTTGAAAAGGTACAAATAAATAAACAATAAAAAGTAGAATTTTCCCCGGCGAAATATACATTTTTTAAAAAGATTCACGGGAAAATTTTAAATTAGAAAATTGAAAGAGAGTTCAAAACGTTTAACCGAATTTCGATAAAAACATACAGAAGGTTTTAAAGAAAATTGTTGCATTTTTATCAAACTTCAGAAAAAAATCGAGTAAGTTTAAGAAATAGTTAAAATTTTTGACACAGTTCTAAAATAATGTAAAAATTTTAAGGATTTCAAACTATTTTAAAATGGAAATTTTTTAATTTTTCGAAAAAACGGAAGCTTTTTAAGAATTTTGAAACATTTTAAGAGAATTAAAATTTTTCTTTAGATTCTTAGGAAAATTTAAAATGATTTTTTGTTTGACAAATTAGTTTGAGGCGAATATCTCAAAAGACTTATAACATTTCACAAGATTTCCAAAATTTCCCAAAAAGAGGACTTTTGAACAAAATAATTGAATTTTCAAAAAAAAAAAAAATCGTATTCAACCAAATAGTTAAATTTTTAAGCCAGACATAAGATTTTTATTACGCAGTTGAATAATCGATCTGCAAAGTAGAATTTTAAACAAATTGAATTATCAGTTTGAATAGTTGAAATTGCATTTTTTTAAATAGATTTCAACCAAGGAAGATAAACTTTGAAATTACAAAAAAAAAAAAAAATGATAAATAAATAAACATAGAGTTCAACTTTTAAATACGTAGTTTGATTTTGAAACGAACAATCTAATTTTTTGAGAAGGCAAGTAAATAAAAAAAATGAGGTCGAATTTCGACCAAAAGAGATGAATTTCCAACAACAAAAAAAGTTAATTTTCAACAAAATATTAATTAAATTTTAACCAGAAGTGAATCTTTAACAATAAAAAAAAGAGAATTTCCAACCAAATAGTTGAATTTTCAGTTTTAAAAATTCACTTTAATAAACCAAACAAAAAAAAATAATTTATAAGAAAGTAGTCCAAGTTTTAAACAAATAGTTGAATTTTGAAATAAAAAGGCTAATTTTCAACTGAAATACAAAAAAAAACTTTCTACTAGAAGAGATGGATTTTTAACAAACAATTTTATTTTGGACACGAAAAATGACTTTTCTATCAAAAAGAATAATTCTCAAGTAGAAATATCATAGTAGATATCTCAAGAAAAAGACGAATTTTCAATAAAGTAAGAAGACGACTTTCATCAAAAAAGATTAATTTTTAATCCACAAACACCAATTTTCTAACCAAAATAGACGAATATTCAACATATCCAGGGTGCCCGTTTTAATCGACGAAATAAATTTCCGGACATTTCCCGATTTTCTCCCGATTCGCAAACATTTTTCACGGTCAATGAAATTTAAAAAATGGAACTAGCTACAAAATTTTCCACTTGAGCTAAGAAAAACTAAACTTTAAATGGAAGCACTCAAAGTGGAGCTGTTATATTTTGAACTTTTAAAATTGAAATTTAAAAGTTTTTGATTAAAAAATCTTGTATTCAAATTCTCAATAATTTACGCGTATAAAATTGAAGGTACTAACATTTTGCAATATAGAAAAATATATAAATACACGTTATCATTTTCAATGCTCTAAATTAAAAAATTAATCAATGAACTTTAAAATTTTCAACACTATAAAATTTTAAGGAATTTTAAGATAAAAACATCAAATATTGAAAAATTGAAAAAATTTTCAGAAAATCCTGCACATTTTATAAAATTTCTGATAGCCTTATATAAAACAAAATATAGATTTTCCCAGATTTTAAACAAAAAAATTAGATTCTTTCGAAGAATTGTGAAAGGCTTCAAAAAAATAAAAACATTTTCTTAAGATTCCTAGGAAATTTAAAAATAACTTTTCATTTTGAAAAATTATTTTAAGAAAATATTTAAAAAGTTTATCAAAGATTTAAACATAATTTTCAAAAAAGATTCTACAATATTTTAAGAAAACTTTCTAAAATTTGCATGATAATTTTTTATCTTTTTGATACTCCTAAATATCTCTTAAAAGTACTCAAATTTTTTTCTACAAATGTTCATTAGTAAATTATACATCAAAACTTAAAAAGTTCACTTACAAATTAAGCATTTTCCAAATACAAACAATTAAAATTGTAACGTTCAAAATTTTAAAAGCTCTTCGAAATTTGAACGATTCCAGGCTTTCTATGTCAAACAATTCAGTTAAAGATTCTTTACTTTTAAATATTTGGTTTCAATTTACTTGTCTAAAATAAAAATTCAAATATTGTGCCAAATATTTAATAATTCATCTTTTTTTTTAATTAGAAATTTCAAATGGAATGGGTTAAAAAAGGAATATTTTAGACTGAAATAATATTTTAAATTTACTAAAATCCTCGAATTAATAATATATTATTATGAAGTATCAAATGGTTTTTCTTCACTTTTTATTACTTAAAGTACAGATAAATTTAAAAAAATGTATTTATTTATTAAATACAAATGTTTGTTTTTTCCTAAAATAGCCAAAATCAAAGGCTATTATTTTGTATTCGTTCAAGTCTTCAAGAAAGCATTTAAAAATTCTTTAAAATAAAAATGTAAGCTTAGAAATAAAAATTTTAAATGGAAAATTTTTAAAGTAAACAAAATTTTTGAATTACGCATTGTAAGTAGATAATGGCATAATTGAAAAACATAATAATTCCAGTAATTATTTAAAAACTGCTGAAATCGAACGTGAACAGATTTTTCTTCTACAAATTTTTAAAATTTCCGGTAAAAAAAAAAAATTACTGTCGTTTCCCGGTTTTTCCCAGTCTCGAAAAATTTCTGGTTTTTCGGTCCAGCGGCCACCCTGTAATTAATATTACAAAATATTCCTAAATATTTTAGCAAGAATTAATAAATTATTAAATAAAGCTAAAAACCGCATTAATCTTTTCTTGAATATATTTAGTTTTTAAAATAATGTGAACACTATATTAAGAATTAAATTAAACCGCTTCAAATCCCTAACTTTTCAAGCACAAATTTGGATTTTTCTAGGGATTTTCAAAAAGACAGTTGAACTTTCAACCAAAAGGATTAATTTTCCACCAAAAAGGCAAAAAAAAAATTACGGACTAATATTGGAAAATGTTTAAAAGAAATTTTGTAGGATTTTTCAAAAGCTATAATTTCTCTTTCGAGATTTTTTTGCTCGTATTTTGCGTCGTTCGGTTCAAAATTTGAATGTGTGGTGTCAAATTTCGGGCAATCCTAATACTTTCTCAATCATAAATAATGAGAATGTAATAAATTATTACAAATTTGTATATCTTCTTTGAATGAACAACTTTTTCCTATCAATTTGTTCTCGTACGTTTTGTCGTTTTCCACAAATTTTTCATTTTTGTTTTCAATGTCATTTTGACGATTAAAAACAAAACAGCGTGTCCTATCAAAAAGTAATTCATTGCAAAGTTTTTAGGTCTTTTTCGGGTAAACAATTTTTGTGGAATCTTTTTTTTTCGTAACTTGTGTCGTGTTTCCACAATTTTTGTTTTTTAATGTTATTTTTTCAAATAAAACTAAAAATAATAAAATGTCTGGATTTTTTTATATCGTGCGTTGTTTGGCTTAAAATTTTGATTTTCGATTGATTTTTAAAATTTTGAAAATGCTATAACTGAGCATTTTCTTTATATCGAAAAGAGCCATTATGATAAATTGTTTGGCTTTCTAAGTACTATGAATAGCCGTAAAAAATTATTTTTCCACAACAACAAAAAAACTGATTTGTTTTCAAAAGAAATTTAATTTAACTTTAAACGAAGTAGTTTTATTTGCAACCAAAAAGACGAATTAATTACTAAAATTATCAATATTGAATTATAATACATTAATTAAATAATTAAATTTCAATCATAGGTGAATCTTTAATAATAAAAAGAAGAGAATTTCTAACCACAGATTTTTCTTCTAAAAATTTTTCAAATTCCCGGTAAAAAAAAAAAAGAAAAAATGTACTGTCATTTTCCGGTTTGTATTGGACGAAAAAAACGAGAAAGGGAAAAATTTTCTTGAAAATATAAAGCAAAAAAAAAAAAAAGGAAATTCGTTTTTTTTTCAAAGAGGAAATTTCTGAATAATTTACCTGTAAACTGGTTCACAGTAGGGTAAAAATCCAGATTGGAGTGCTGTAGCGACAGAAGAAAGACATTCAAGTAAAGGAAAGAGATCCTTGTCCTCATCTTTCAAAACGTTCCACTTGTTTATCAAGGGTGGCATTAACAAATTGATGTAATCGGGCTTGTTCAAATGGTGTCCCACAGAATCAGCAAGAGTGCCAATCGCATCGTAAAGAATCAACAGATTCTTATGCTGATATTTGCCTGTAAAATTCATTAATTTACCACAAAATTAAAACATTTTCCGAAGAAAAAAAAAACATTATTTTCCAGGGTTGCTGCAGAAATTGGATTTTTCTAAAATTTCGAACATAAAAAAAAATCTAGTCAATTATATTAAATTTCAGTACATTCTATTTTCTTTGTAAGATTATTATCAAGAAAATTCAATGTTAAACATAACTCCAAAATGGTTATCATTCAAAATTACATAAATGATTCAATTACTGATTTATCAATGCCAGAAAGTTTGATTTTTGATTTTAAACACAATTTTTAATACTTTAATTTTTTTTAATTGAAAAAATACTTTTCACGAAAAATATTAGAAATTGGAGGTCGATTGGAAAAAAATAAGTGTCACAAGTAATATTTTAAGAAAATCCAAATAACCAAAAAATTCAAATCTAATAATTTTTTCTGTTGATATAATCAAAGAGTTATGAAATCCGTGCTTCTTATATTTAGATTTGATTAAAATTTAACCGAGTTATCGAATTTTTTGTCTAAAAAATAAAATCTCAAACAAATAGTCGAATTTTGAAACAAAAAATATTAATCTTCAAACAAAAACAGTTAAATTTTTAATTAAAATGGGTCTTTAACAAAACAAAAAAAAAAGAATTTTCAACAAATAAAGATTTTTTCATCCAAGAGAAAAAAAAAATTCATCCAAATTGCTACAGTTTTAAAGAATTTTTCTGCAAGACAATTGTTTCTTGAACCCAAAAATATACTATTTAAAAAAAAAATTTTAATTTTAACTACTGTTTTGTAAAAAAAATCGTATTTTAGGTTCGAAAATCCAAGAAATTGGTCAAAACTAAACTATTTGGTGGAAAGTTGAAGTACTTTTTTAAAAAATTGATGATTCACCATTTTAGTTAAAAAATCGAATTAATTTGGTACAATTCGAAACTTTATGATTTAATATTAAAATCTTTTTTTATTGAAATATCAGACATTACGTTTTTTTTGTTGAAAATTAATATTTTAAAGGAAAAATTCAACTCTGGTTGAATCCAAAAAATGAATTTTCCACAGAATAGTTGAATTCAGTTTAAAAAATGTTTTCAAACAAACAAGACAAATTTTTATCAATTTTCAACCAAGGAAATAAATTTGTAACGAAAATTATGAATCTTTCATCCAAGAAATTTAATTTTTAACCACGAACATTAATTTTTTAACATAAAAAAGTAACTTTGAACAAAACAAATCCATTTTAAACTAAATAGTTGAATTTTCAACTATAAAAGATCACTTTTCAACCAAATGTCGAATAAATAAGATTACATTTAAAAAAATAATTAATTTTCAATTAAACAAAGAAAGAGTTTTTAACCACATATTGTAACCAATTACATTAATTTTCTACCAAAAAACACCAATTTTAACCAAATGGATTAATGCTCAGCAAAAAAAGATAAATTTTGACCCAAAAATGAAAAAGTTGAATTTTAAATTGAAAAAATTATTTTTTAACAAAAAAAAAAAATTTTTAACAAAATAATTAAATTTTCAACTAAAAAGGTTAATTTTCTCCTAAAAAAGGCTGAATTATGATCAAAATACCTGATTTTAAACCAACAAAAATAACTTTCAAAACCAAAATGGAATAGTTTCTTTTTTTACTTTCATATTCAAAATATTACCGACAATATAACCGAGAAATAAATTCTCTAGGAATTTATGAGAATTTAAAAAATTTATTTTAATCAATAGAAAATTAAATTTTTTTTCGTTAACTTTTCGGTTGACAATTCAACTCTTTTTTTGAAAGTTTCAGTTATAAAAAAATGTAGTTTTTATTACAAATTCATCTGTTTTAGTACAAAATTGAGACTCCGGATTCTATAACCACGCATAAAATTTGCCTGGCCGCTTCAGGCCGCTCGAGTTGGCCCCTGATGGCTTGAAAATCAGTTTTCGAAA
>NC_046661.1:92797680-92833015 GCF_010883055.1 Belonocnema kinseyi
GATTTTTTACAGAAACATTGAAAGATACAACTTTTTTGTCGAGAGAAAAAAGATGCGCCATGAAATTTCCTATGAAGTGATATCTTAAAAAGTTGAATTTTCTAAAACTGATTTTCAAGCCATCAGGGGCCAACTCGAGCGGCCTGAAGCGGCCAGGCAAATTTTATGCGTGGTTATAGAATCCGGAGTCTCAATTGATCTTTTTTGGATAAAAATGCTACTATTGAAAAAAATTCGTCTTTTTGGATTGAAAATTCAATTTTTTTCGTAGAAACTTATTTTTTTTTGTTACATTAATTCAATTTTTGATGTTATTGAGTAAACTGGAATCTTTTTTTTTTTATGAACACTTAACTTTTTTATAAAAAAAAATTCATCTGCTTTACAATAAATTATATATTTTTTTGATAAAAATGCAACTATATGCTAGAGAATTCAACAATTTTGTTGAAAAGTCCTCCTTTTTGGTTAAAAATTCGTCTTTTTGGATTTAATATTCAATTTTCTTGTTAGGAAATTATTTCTTGTTCAAAAATTCATAGTTTAATCGTGAAAACTCGACTAAAATCTTTTTCTAAAATCTAAACATAATTTTCTACTAAATGATCGAAGTAAATGAATGTTTAAGAAGCCAGTTCCATTAAAAAAATAAGCGTATTTTAAATCCAAGAGGACGATTTTTCTGTCCCAATAGACGAATGTTAAACAATATCGTCAAATTTTCAATCTTTCAATCCTTGCAGCAACCCGGATAAGATTATAATTATCCCTCAAACGGCACACTTCAACCGAGCATACGTAAACGGTACACTAGTGCGAATTGGTTTATTTGCAATGTGAATATTAAGTATTGAACACATTGAATATATAATAAACAACTAAGATATATCATACACATATTTAATATAAATGGGGATAGATGGGAAAACATAAATGCCAACAAAATGAAAGAAAAAAAAACTTCGGGTGCGAATTCGCACTAGTGTACCGTTTGAGGGTGAACAATGACATCCACTTACCAAAGGCGAAGACAAGCGTCTCAAGAATAAATCCAAGATAGGGAACCAGTTCAGTGCAGGCTTCCTCCTCCAGAGTGGCAAACGCCGAACACGCCGCCTCCTGGACACGCTTGTTCCCATCCAAAATTCGTTTGAGCAATTCCGTCATTAATGGTTTCAGGTAAGTGTCGTGAGGTTGAGCGCAGACCCAGTGGGCATAGCGGCTCAGAGTCCAGCAAGTGATCGATCGGACCAGCGCCTTTTTGTCACTCAGCGAGTTAATCAAATAGGGAATCAGCTCGGACAAGTGGGGAATCATGCCGCTCATACAGCCCTCGGCAATCGCGCCCAGTGCCAGAATCCCCGACTCTTTGATCTCCCAGTCCTGGTGGAAGAGAGTCTCCTTCAAAATGGGCACCAGCACGCCAAGAAGATCGTCGCGGAAGACACTGGCGATAATATCGAGAGCAGCTGCCGAACACTTTCGCAAATTCCATTCGAGGGTCGACTCATCGTCGCCCCCGTCGCCACCGTCCTCCATGTCGAGATACTTATCGTCCCCGCATCCGCCGTTCTCGTCAATGTGCTTACTCATCGTGGCGTGCGAGTGATGCGTCTTGGACTTGTGGAATCTTGGTCTGATGTCCTCCTCCTTGTCGGGAATCATTTCGTCCTCCTCGACGTCTCCCTTCAACAGGATAATGTCGATTTCCGAATACTTCATCCCTTTCACCTGAAAAAAGAGAGTTCAACATTCAGGTTTGCCACGAGGATCCTCTAGGTAGAGTTGTGTCGTCACAACTTTCCACTGTTCTGATTGTCCACAATTAAACCGGACGCATAAGTGAGGAGAAAAGAGGGCGATTTTCTAACCAAATTTTACCATGAATTTACAATTTTGAAGAATAAAATGAATGGCTGGCGTCCAAAAAGGGGTAACCCACATTTCTATTTTTTTCACAGGAGGCAAGAAAAACGTGCGTTTCTTTCCCTTTTTTATACTTTAAGCTAGAGTTCTTAAATTCCCGAGAATTTAAGTTCAGGTTATATAACCGAGAATGGGACAGTATTTAGGAGAATTTATTACTTTTAACAATATTTTTATTGTTCAGGTTATATCAGGGGTTGAATATAAATTATTTTCTAGCTCTAGAAATATTCAGGATTTTAAAATATGCAGAGCAATAGCTCATTCATTATTTAACACAGACTGAAACTCTAGCCACGGAAAATTTAACGCATGACATTTTCAAAATTCTCTGATTTTTCTTTGACTAAGTTTTCATTTCAAATAATTAATATTCAAGTACCAGCATTTTAATCTGATATTTTTACCATAGAATATTTTAGAAGCGAAATAAAACAATGTTCATATAGAATTTAAAAACTTTCAAATTTATTCATTAATTTAAAAAAAGTTTTTTCTCCTTTAAAAGATAACTCTTCAACAAAATACTGGAATTTTCAACATAATAGTTGAATATTCAACCTAAAAAGACCAATTGCCAAAGAAAAAGTGCCATAGTTTATATTTTAATCAAAAATGAATAAAATTTATACAACAAAAGAAAAGAACTTTAAAACCAAAAAGACGAATTTCCAACAAATAAAGATTTTTCACTCAAAAATAAATAAAAGTTTATCTACATACTGCTGCATTTTTGCGCAAAAAAAGCAATTTCAAAATAAAAAATAGTTTTTCACAACAACAAAAATGCAAATTTTTAACTAAAAAATATAAATCTTAAATTATAAGATAACTTTCAACCAACGAGATAAGTTTTCAACCTAAAATATAAATCTTTAACAAAAAAAAGTGATTTCTTAACAAAGCGATTCAACCAAATGTTTTAAACAAAAATTAGTTGAATTATCAAGCAAAGAAGAACGGTTTTTAATTTAAAAAAGTTGCATTTTCATACAAAAAAATGAAATTTCCAAAAAATTGAATATTTATTCCAAAAAGACGAATTTTTAACCAAACAGGAGGATTTTTTAACAAAATTGTTGAATTCTCTAGCAAATAATTGCATTTTTATAAAAAAAATACGAAATTTATCGTAAAGCAGAAAAAATTTTGATTACAAAAAAAGTTGAGTTTTCATCCAAAAAAGATTCCAGTTAACTCAGTAACATCAAAAATTAAATTTTTGTAACAAAATAATAAGTTTCTACGGAAAAATTGAATTTTCAATCCACAAAAACGAATTTTTTCATCCAAAAAGGATGAACTTTTAACAAAATGGTTCAATTCTCTACTAAATAGTTGCATCTTTATACAAAAAATATCAATTTTGTACTAAAACTGATGAATTTGTAATAAAAAATAATTTTTTTTTAAGAAGTGGAACTTTCATCCAGAAAATATTTCAGTTCATTTTTCATCGCCAAAATATAAATTTTAAACAAAAAGTAATTTTTCTACGAAAGAGTTAATTTTTCAAGAAAATCGTATAATGTCTTAATTTCTAATCAAACGGTTGCATTTTTTATGAACAAAAAAAGATTTAATTTCTGCTGAAGCAGGTAAACTCTAAAATAAAAAAGACAAACTTTCAAAAAAAGAGTTGATTTCAACCGAAAAATTAACGAAAAAATAAAATTTTCTATTAATTAAAATAAATTCGGAGGTTCTCATAAATTCTTAATTTTCAAATTAAATTAAAAAGTAGCAAAAAACTCATGTGTCCTTGAGTTTCTATTACCTTATATTAAGAACATAATTTTTGAAAATCAATAATAACAAATTTTTCAATATTAAAAATTTCTAAATTGTTAAAGGGCCTTAAACAATTAATTATATTATTATACCTGACACATACAAAAAATAAATAAATAACTATTTTTACGACCTGTTAATACCAATACAAATAATTTTTCCATTTCAGTTTCGATGGCGATTTTCAAAACTTTTCTATTAAAAATTAAAAATTACATTTTTTTAAATTTCTTTCGAATTATTTAATTTTAAAGCTTTATAATTTAAAAACGTTACATTTTGAGAAGTAAAAATGACGAAAAATTAATTTTTTATCATAGAAAAAAAATGTGTAACATCAATTATAATTTGTTTAATTGTAATAAAAATTTTAAATTCTACAATTTGTACAACTTTGACTTTGAAACATTCAATATACTTTAAAGTAGTATCAAATTAAAAATTATTTTTATTTAAAAGCACTAATGCAATTTCAATTCCTTTGAATGTTAAGTAATCAATTTCTAAAGTTTTTAATTTTTTCTATTTTCGAACTCTGATTCTGAAATAATTTTATTTACAGATTCGCGGTTTGAAAAAAAAACTCTTAAATTTTGAACGCCTTGAATTTATTTTTGACCTCTTATTTTTATTATTATTAGTATTTTTTAAAATTATTTATTATTATTAATGTCGAAACTGTATGAATTATATGAAAATAGAAATATTTTTAAAAACTTCCATCTTGTGTTTAAAAGTTATTTTTGTTAGTTGAAAATTTAACTATTTTGTTAAAAAAAATTTTTTTTGGGTTAAAAAATAATTTTTCCAATTGAAAATTCAACTTTTCCATTTTTAGTTCAAAATTTAACTTTTTAGCTGAACATTCATGTATTTTGTTAAAATTGGTGTGTTTTGGTAGAAAATTAATGTAGTTGATTACAATATTTTGTTATTAACTCGTTCTTTGTTTAATTGAAAATTAATTTGATTAAATGTAAATTTAATTATTCGACATTTGGTTGAAAATGTGATCTTTTATTATAATTGAAAATTCAACTATTTGGTTAAACATGGACGTATTTTTTTTAAAGTTAATTTTTTTTGGTAGAAAATTAACGCTCGTGGTTGAAAATTCATTTTTTGAGTGAAAGATTCATCATTTTTGTTTAAAATGTATTTCCTTGGTTGAAAATTTATTTATTTTGATGAAAATTCGTCTTGTTTGTTTGAAAACATTTTTTAAACTGAATGTTAACTATATCACGATTGATTTAAAAATAAAAAATTCAACTACTTTACTGAAAATTCGTGGAAAATTCATTTTTTGGATGAATTTTTTTTTTTTTTTTTTTGAAACTGAACTATTTTTTTGAAAATTGTTTGTTCCTTGGTTGAAAATAATGTCCATAACTAAAAATTAACAACTCTATTTTTTGTTTAAAATTCATGCATTTTGTGGAAAGTTAATGTTCATGGTTAAAAATCCATCTTTTTCGCTGAAAATTCGTCTTTTTTTTTGTAGAAAAATAATCTTCTCTGTTAAAAAAATTAATCTTTTTGGTTAAACAATCAATATTTTTGTTAAAAATTCATTTTTTTCGGTAAAAGATTAATAATTTTGGTTAAAAATTTATTTCTGTGACTGAAAATTTATTTATTTTGTTTAAAATTCGTCTTTTTATAGAAAAATAATCTTCTTTGCCAAAAATTTATTTATTTTGTTGAAAATTCGTCTTTTTGATAGAAAAATAATGTTGCTAGTTGGAAATTCATCTGTATGGTAAGAAATTAAACCATTTGATTCAAAATTCATTTTAGATGGAAAGATTCATAATATTAGTTGAAAATTAATCTTTTTAGTTGAAAATTTATTTATTTTCTTGAAGATTCGACTTTTTTGCTAGAAAATTAACCTCTTTGATTGCAATTTCACCTTTTCTGTTAAAAGCTAAACTATTTGGTTAACAATTCAGTTTTTGTAAAAAAATTGATCATTTTCGTTCAAATTCATCTTTTTGGTTGAAGATTTATCATTTTAGTAGAGAATTAATGTTTTTCGTTGAAAATTAATTTTATCAACTGAAAATTTAACTATTCCATTTTTTATTGAAAATTTATCCTTTTTAGTTAAAAATGCATGTTTAAGGTCATTCAAGTTTATAATATGTTAAAAAACACAATAAATAGTACAATAGTTTTTTTTTACAACAACATTTCTATCGAAAAATGTTCTTTTTCACTGCATAAGATGTAAATTCCATCTCAAAGACTTTCTTTTTGATGAAGAATTATTTAAGATCGTAATAAATACTTCAAACTTTACCAAAAAAAAATCTTAAATACAATTTAAAATTTATAGCCTGGTTTTAATTAAATTTTTTACACTTTTATAATATTTTTGGACATTTTTAATACGTTTAGGAATAAAATTCACACTTTTTTTATCGATTTATTCCGAGATTTATGAATATTTAAATGTGAAAATCCTTGAAATTCTTTTTAAAATTTTCGCAAATCTTTGTGAATTCGTTAAAATTTTTTGATGCATTTCAAATCTTTGTAAAATCGTGTTACTGTGATATCTTTTTTTTTTTTTTTTTTTTTTTTTGTAAATTCTTTGAAACATTTGTGAAATTTTTTGAAATCTAGGAAATATTTGTGAAATCTTTCTTTAATCTTTGTTTATAAGAAATTTTTTGTTCTCCTGAAATCATTGAAAACTTCTACTAAATCTAATCTTGCCTCTTTTTTATTTACTTGAAATTGCTCGAACTTTTTTATGAAATATTTGGAATTTTCTAAAACAAAAACAAAAAAAAGAATTTGTTTAAAACTTTTGAAATGTTTTGTATTTTGGACTGCTGTACACTTTTTGAAATCTGAAATTCTTGCATTCTTTTAACATACCTATGAAATTTTGGTGAAAGCTTTATGAAATCTTTTTGAAATTTTTTGTCATCTCACTTAAAATTATTCAAATATTTGAAATTTTTGTGATATCTTCTTTAAAAAATTTTAATCATTGCAAATCTTTTAAATCTGGCTTAAAATCTGTGTTTAAGTCTTTAAAATTCGTGAAATGTTTGAAATCTTTGTAACATTTTTGAAATATTCTAAAAATTTTGAAATTATTTACAACCTTTGAAACCTTTTATAACCTTCTTGAATTCTTTTAACATCTGGATTAAATTTTGATGAAATCTTTCTGAAATATTTTGTATTCATTTGAATTCTAAAAAAAAATTGAAATCAATACAAATCTTTGGAACCTTTCGAAATCTGATTTACTCCTTTTTCAAAATTTTTAGTATTCTTGTAACCTTCTGAATGTTTCAAAATCCTTGAGAAATGTTTGAAATCTTTATAAAATCTTTTGAAATTTTCTAAACAAATTCTAAAAATATAAATCCAAGCTAGAAACGTTAAAAATTAAAAAATTAAAATTGTTGAATTTATTATGGTACTTCTTAAAAAAGAAGTGAAATTATTTTAAACTTAATTAGTTTAAAATTCCATGAAAAGCTTCAAAATTTTTCAAAATCTAAAATTTCCCCTTAAATTCATTCAAATTTAAAACTATTTTAAAAGTTTTTTTTTTAGAATTTCTAAATATCTTTTGAAATTAATGAAATCCTTCCCAGACTTTTTAGAAAACCCTGCTACGAATTAAAAAAAAAATGATTAAAATCTTCGAGATTCCTTTTTTAATAATTTTGGAAATCTTTTAAATTGTTTTTCTATATTCTGTTTAAAATAATGTTCCAAAATGAAAAATTATTTTTAATTTTCCTAGGAATCTTACTAATTTTTTTTTATTCTTTTGATTAAATATAAATGTTTTTTATCCAAAATTTTCAACATCGACAGCTTTGAATTTTTAATTGTTTAAGCCTTGGAGACTGCAATTTTAAATTCTTTAAATTAACAATTAAAATTTTTTAATTAAAAATTTTTTAAACCTGAAAACATTTTCCTATTTATTTTAAAATACTTGATGAGACGACTTACCAAAATGGGAATGAGGGTATGCAAATGCGGTGCAAGAGCGTCTTTGCAAATGGGTTGTTCGGCCAACGAGAGCCAAAATTCACAGGCTTCTAATGCAACATTCTCGTCAGGGTCTTGCGTACGCATAAGCATATATTCAATTATACTATGCATGTGGGGAATCAAACGATCCATTCGTACCTCCAACAACATAACGAGTGCTCTGCAACCAAAAGAAATTTTTTCATTAATTTAGATCAGGGTGGCCGTTTTCTTGAAAGAAAAAAATTCCCGCTTTTTTCCAGGTTCAAAAATATTTCTCAAGGTCATTAATATTTTAAAAATCAAACTGAAGCCAAAAAATGTTCCATTTAAAGCAATAAACTGCTAAATTAAAAACACTTATTAAATTAAAAGTTATTCTTTTCTTTTTCAAATAGTTTCAAAATTCTTAAAATGCTTCAAAATTTTCAAACATTTACATACTGTTTGACATTTTTTCAAATTTTTTTATTATTTTAGAATTTTCTTTAAAACTTCTAACATGTTTTAAAATTATTCGAAGTTTTTATAAAATTATTCCAACAATTTTTTTTTGTTTTGATCCTGCCAAAATGAAAAAAATTCCTTAAAATCCTCCAAATTAATTTTTAATAATTTTGTCAATCTTTTTAAATAGTGTCTTCAAATTAATTTTTGGAAATAAAAAATCATTTTTAAATTTTATAGAAAATGTTTTTTATTCTTCTGGAGTTTTTCGAAAAAAAGCTTCCTTTAAATTCTTTGAAATCATATAGAATTTTTAATTAATTTTGAATTTTTTCAAAACTTCTAAATATTTCTTTGACTGACTTGCGTTTTTTTTTCTGAAAATAATAGGTGTTTAATTGTCATTTAGACATCAAAATTCAATAATTTGACTTACAAATTAAAATCTTTTTGTATTTTTGAATATTGAATTTATAATTACTGATTTTCAAATAAAAATTTCGATATTTTTATATATTAAGTAATTCTTCTTTTTCTTAATTAGAACACTTCTAATCGAATCGTTTAAAAATGGAATATTTTTCATTTTTAACGTTAAAATCTGAAAATTCTAAAATTGTGAATGATCAACTAGAAATGTTTGTTGTTTATTTTTTAAATCTTAGATTTTAAGCGCTCCTAAATTTCAATTCTTTTAAGTATTTAAAACTGAATGTAAAAAATCTTTAAATTAAAATGTACACTTACAAATTTTAAATCCAAAATGGAAAATTTATCAAGTGAAAGATTTTTGAATTACGCATTACAAACTGAATAATATAATTGAAAAATATCACAATTTAACTAATTATTTAAAAACCGATTGAAATAAAAAAAAGACAGACTTTTTCTCTCTAGAAATTTGTAAAATTCCAGGTCCAAAAAAAAAATTCACTGTCATTTCCCGGGTTTTCCGGTCTCCCTGTAGATACATTTTTTGGCTAAAAATAATTTACTCTTTTTTTTTATATTTTGCAATAAAAATTTCTTTTTCAAATAATTACATTTTTTCAATTTTCCCTGACCAAAATTTCAATTTTCCTATTTGGCATACATTTTTATTTTATTTATAAAAACCTTACGCTATTTTCAACAAAGCAATAAACTTTTAACCAAATTATTCAATTTTCAAATAAAAATATGAATTTTCAACAAAAAGGGTAAATTCTCAACAAAAAAATTTGAATTTTCTACCAAAATAGTTTAATTTTCAACCTGATTGTGTAATTTTTAGGTAAATCAAAAAAGAAAAGAATTTTTTACAAAAAAGATGAATTTTAAACACAAAATATAAATTTTCTAACAAAATAATTAAATTTTGAACCAAATAGGTGCATTTTTTTTACCAAGAATTAAGATTCGACCATAAAAGTCAAATTTTGAACTGAAGTAATCAATTTGCAGTCAAAAATTAGAGTTATATTTTTAATTGAGAAAACTATAAAAAAATTAAAGAATTTTCAACAAAATTTAAAAATTTTCATCATCATTGACGAATTTTAAAGATTATAAAAACGAATTTTCTCCCAAGATAATTTAATAAATATAAATAAATGAATAATAAATACTTTCAACCAAATAGTTTAACTTTCAATACATAAATTTTCAACTAAAAAGGATAAACTTGCAGTTAAAAGAAGTTTTATTTTCACTTGAAAAAAATTAATTTTTAAGTTAAATTTTCAACCAATAAAATGAATTTTTAACAAAAAAGAATTTTCAACCTGATTGTGAATTTTAAAAAAAAACAACGAATTTTCTAGAAAAAGTTCAATTTTCAATCAAAGATATGAATTTTCTACCAAAATAATAGAACTTTCAACCAAAGAAATTTTAAACGAATCTTCAACTAAAAAATGGTAAGTTTCAACCAAATAGTCGAATTTTTTTATCAAGACAAATTTTCAATAGCCTAGATAAATTTTCAACTAAAGTAACACATTTTTAACCAAAAATAACAGTTATATTTTTATTTAAAACAATTATAAAAAAAAAAAGAATTTTCAAAACAATTGTCGAATTTTGAAGTTAAAAAAAAACGATTTTTCAAACTAAAAATATGAACTTTCTACCAAGTTAATTAAATTTTCAACGAAGGAGATTAATTTTCTACAATTAAAGTTCGATTTTCAACAAAATATATGAATTTTTAACTAAAAAGGAAAAATTTTCAGCTAAAAACGGAAGTTATATTTTCAGTTGAAAAAATTAATTTTTAACAACAGAAAACAAGAATTTTCAACAAAATATTTAGAATTTCAACCAATGAAACGAGATTTTAACAAAAAAGTTTATTTCCAACCTAATTGTGGAATTTTTATGAAAAAAAAAAACGATTTTTCTAAACCAAAAATTTCAATTTTCGCCAAAAAATATTAATTTTCTTTCAAAATGATTGAATTTCCCACAAAAGAAAGAAGCTTTAATCTAGAAGTTGTTTTAAATTAAACTTCTAAATATCTGTCAAAATGAATTGAATTTTTCCTACAATTTTTAGGAAATCCTACAAATTTTAGAATATTTTTTAAAAGTTTTAATGTATAAATAACAATTCAACATTTATTATATGTAGACGATATTTGAGTAATTTCAAGAGATATTTAGAAGCTTCAAAAATATTCAAAATGAATTTAAAACTTGAAATGATGGCCAAATTTAAAACAAAATATAGATTTTTGTAGATTTTAAACCTAAAAATTAGAAGCTTTTCAAGAATTGTGAAAGGTTTCAAAAGAATCAAAATATTTTCTTAAAATTCCCAGGAAAATCAAAACTTATTTTTCATTTTCAAAAATTACTTCAAGAGAATATTTAAAAAGGTTTTAAAAGATTTTAAAAAAATTCAAAAAATAATCTGGAAGATTTTAAAGAACCTTTTTAAAATTGGCTTCATAATTTTGAATCTTTTCAAAACTCCTAAATATCTCTCAAAATCTCTTAAAACCACTCAATGTTTTCGACAAATGTTCATTTGTAAATTATACATAAAAAATTTCACAATTTTTTAACGCTAAAATCTGGAAATTCCTCAATTTTGAACTGATTTAAAATCTTTTTGTCCACTTTTTAATGCTTAACGTACAGATCCATTAAAATTTATTTATTTCTTGAATACAAATGTTTTTATCCACTTTTTTGAACCCAGAAGATAATTTTTCTAATCAGTAGTTGTATTGTAATCCAAAAAGAAGAAATTTTAATTAAAAAGATTAGTTTGCTGCAAGCGAACGAAATTGAATTTTCAGCTAAAAAAGATTAATTTTCACGAAAAAACTGGAAGTTACATTGTCAGGTAAAAAATAATTTTTTTTTTAAATTGAGAATTTCCTGTTTAAATTTGGAATTTTAATGCTTTTCGAAAAATTCCTTATTCAAATCCAGAATTTTAATTCTTTTCGAAAATTCTGCATTTCAAATAATTGTAAGAATTCGAATTTTTTGTAAAATTTCCTGTTCCAATTCATATTTTCAATTTTTTCGAAAATACCTCGTTTCAACACAGAACAATAATTTTGTTCAAAAAATTACATTTTCTATTAAAAATGAAAATTCCTGTTTCAAAACCGGAATTTTAATACTTTTCGAAAATTTTCAGTTTCAAATAAGAATTCGAATTTTTTAAATTTCCTGTTCCAATTCATAATTTTGATTTTTTCTAAAATATCACGTTTCAAGTTTCAACTCAGAATTAGAATTAATTCTATTTAAAAATTCCCCGTTCTAGCTCGGAATTTATTTAAATGTTAACATTCCCTGTTCCAGAAAAAATTATAATTCTTTTGGATAAATATAAGTTTCAACTCAGAATTGGTTAAAATTTGAAAACTCCCCGCTTCAACTCATGAAAAATTGCCTGTTCCAATTCAGAATTTTATTCCTTTTCGAAAATTTCTAGGTATTTGTTAAAATTTGAAAATTCCCGGATTTCAAGTCAAAATTATTATTCTGCACAAATTCCAGCTCCAACTATAAATTTGTAAAAGATTGAAAATTTCGCGTTCAAATTAAATTTTAATTATTTTAAATAGTTTTGAAAATCCTTAAAATGCTTCGAAATTTTATTTCAAGATCTTGAAATGTCTACATGTTGTTTCATATTTTTTCAAATATAAAAATATTATTAACAGTTTTTCGCAACTTTTAAATTTCTTTTAAAACTATTCTTATTTCAAATAATTTTTCAATAATAAAAAATCATTTTCAATTATCCTAGCAATCTTAAAAAATGTTATTCTTCTGAAGCTTGATTTTTTTCTAAGAATAATAGGCGTTCAAGTGATATTTATAACATCAAAATTTAACAATTTGCCTAAAAAATAAAAGTTTTTAAAATATAACAATTTACATTCTAAAGTTTAGTTTCTTTTTTGTTCAGTTTTAAATCATTAATTTATAATTACGGATTTTAAATGAAAAGTCAGATATTTCTAAATATTAATTGTTCTTTTTCTTAATTGAAAAATTTCAAATTGCATGATTTAAAAATGGTATATTTTAGACTAAAATTGAATAAAAGGCATTAATTATAAATATATTGAATTTATTTAGAAATTAAAAATAGTTCAGAAAGAAATTCTAAAATTTTGAATTAATGCTGAATCGTTTTGTACAATCGTTATTTATTTTCTAAGTGAAATAAAAAATGTAATAAAATAAAAATTAAATATAAATAAACTTTACTTCTAAATATTTTTTAAAGATTGATAATCACCTGCAAACATTTTTCCGGACATCAGGATCATCATCAGTCGCCAAGTGGAAGAGATTCTCGATGAAACTGTCAATGTGAATCATCAGTGGCTGAACCCGATGAATGATAAATTGATTAACACACGCGATTGCGTGCGATCGAATTTTGGGACTACTGTGCCGGAAGAATTGCAAAAATCGCGGAATTAAAACATTGAGCGGTCGATTCAGTGCGTCTGAATCGAGAAGCTCGGCCGAATCCTCGCAGATTTTTTGCAGCGCGCCAAATGCGCCCTCGCACACATTGTAATCCTGTGAATCGAGCATAGTGCACAAAGCCGGAAGCAGTTCCGGCCATGCGGTCAAATCACCTGAAAATAATTGCAAAATCAGATACCCCATCATAAAAATATTTTAGACAGGCTGTCTAGCATTTATTAAAAAAAAAAAAAAAATTGACATGATTTTTCCATGTTTTTCAGGGTAAACAAAAATTTCAGGTAACTTTCCAGATTCACTGAACTAAGAAGTGCCATTTTAATCTGCTTTTACGGCCAAAAAGAAACTTTTTGTTTTGTTTATTATTCAGTCAGGGTGGCCATTTTAATCGATGAAATAAATTCCCGGTCTTTCCCGATTTTTTCCCGGTTCGCAATCTTTTTCACGGTCAATGAAATTTAAAAAATGGAACACTAAAGCTAAAAAATTTCCACTTGAGGTAATGAAAATTTAGCTGCAAATGAAAGCATTCAAAGTGGAACTGTTAAATTTTAAACTTTTTAAATTGAAATTTAAAATTTTTTAATTAAGAACAGTGAATTTTTGACAAAAATTGATAAGTTCTGAACAAAATAATGAAATTATCAGCAAACTGGTCGAATTTTCAAATAAAAGTGATCAAATCTCAGCCAAAAACAGTTGAATTTTCAACGAAATAGATAACTTTCCAGAAAAAAGACGAACTTTTTATAAGACAGTTGGATTAAAAAAAAGTTAGTTTTCAACCAAGAAAGATGAATTTTTAACCAAAAAACATAAATTTTCTACAATAAATATGAATGTAAAAAAACAGTTTATAATTTACGAAATAGTTGAATTTTCAAGGAACAAGGATACATTTTTTAGAAGACAGTTGATGTATCAGCAACAAACAGACCGTTTTTAACTAAAAAATTTGAATTTTTAACCAACGATTTAAATTTTCAATCAAAAATACGAATTTCTCAGAAGGTTAATGAATTTTAAACCAAGAGAGGTAAATTTTAAACCAAAAAAGGTTACTATTTAACTGCAAAATAGGACTTTTCAAGCGTAAAAAAATTACTTTCGAATCGTAAAAGATGATTTTTCAATCCATAAGTACCAATTTTCTATAAAAAAAAGAATATTAAATTTTTGAATAAAAATTATGACTCTTGAAAAAAATTATTCGATTTTCAATTAAATGGTCGTATTTTTTCGAAGATATATAAATTTTTAACCAAATGTCAACCGAAAAAGATTTTAATTTCTAACAGATTAATTTTGAACCCAAAAGTTCTTAACCAACAAATTTTATTTTATACAAAAATAGGCGAATTTTCAATATCGAAATTTATTTGCCTACAAGCGGATTAATTTCCTACCAAAAACAAACGAATTTTCAACAAAATATTTTAATTTTTAACCAAATAGTTAAATTTTCGATTGAAAATATAATAGTTACATTTCTAGTTAAAAAGCTTAATTTTGTACAAACAAAAAAAATTAATTTTCAATCGAAGGAAATAAATTTTTAAGTTATACAGGGTGGCCGTTTTAATCGACGAAATAAATTTCCGGTTTTTCCCGGTTCGCAAACATTTTTCAAAAAACAAAAAATCAATCAATGAACTTTAAAATTTTCAAAATTATATCATTTTAAGGAATTTTAAGCCAGAAACATCAAATATTGAAAAATTGAAAAAATGTTAACTGAGCACTTCTTAAATTAGAAATTCAATTATTTTCTTTTTAAATAGTTTTTTAGAAAATATCTTTGCAATTTGGATGTATAAATAACAATTGAACATTGTTATTTGTAGACGAAATTTGAGTAATTTTAAGAAATATGTAGAAGTTTTGAAAAGATTGAAACTTAATGTAAAACTTGAATTGATAGCCTAATATAAAACAAAATGTAGATTTTCGCAGATTTTAAACAAAAAATTACATTCTTTTCAAGAATTGTTAGTCTTCAAAAGAATAAAAACATTTTCTTAAGATACCTAGGAAAATTAAAAATAAATTTTCATTCTGGAAAATTATTGTAGGAAAATATTTTTTTTAATTTTCACAAAAGATTCTGGAAGATTTTAAGAAATCTTTCTCAAATTTGCATGATAATTTTCAATCTTTTTAATACTTCTAAATATCTCTTAAAATTACTCACATTTCTTCTACAAATAATCATTCGTAAATTATACATAAAAATTTAAAAATTGCACTTACAAATTAAGTATTTTTCAAATACAATTAAAATTTTAAAGTTCAAAGTTTAAAGGGTCTTCGAAATTGTAACGATTCCAGGTTTTCTATGTCAAACAATTCAGTTAAAGATTCTTTACTTTTAAATATTTGGTTTCAATTTACATGTCTTAAATAAAAATTCAAATATTGCTAAATATTCAATCATTAATCTTTTTTTTTTAATTAAAAATTTTAAATTGAATGGGTTAAAAATGAAATATTTTAGATTGAATCAATATTTACAATTTAATAAAATCCTGTAATTAAGAATATATTATTATGAAGTTATTTTGAAGTTGAAAATATTTTATAAACTTTCAGTCACACGTTCACATTTGTTTAATGACTAAGACTTTCAAATTGAAACCGTTTAAGTTTTAACGCTAAAATCGGAAAATTCTTAAATTTTGAACTGATTTAAAATCGTTTTTGTTCACTTTTTATTACTTAAAGTACAGATAAATTAAAAAACATGTATTGGCTTATTAAATAAAAATGTTTTTATTCCAAATTTTCAACATCAAAGGCTTTTAGCTTAAAATAAAAATTTTTAATGGAAAATTTTTAACATAAAAAAATTTTGAATTACGCATTGTAAACTAAATGATAGCATAATTGAAAAACACAACAATTCCACTAATTATTTAAAAACTATTTAAATCGAACTTGGACTGATTTTTCTTCTACAAATTTGTAAAATTCCCGGTAAAAAAAAATAAATTCAGTCATTTTCCGATTTTTCCGTGTCATAAAATTCCCGATCATTTCCCGGTTCAGCGGCCATCCTGTTCATTTTATCAGTGAAAAATCACAACGCTACAATAGAACATTTTTCAAAGTTACTCGTTTTTTCAAATTCAACAACAATTTAATTACTTTTTTTAAATTGAATAATTTTTTCAAAATAATTGAATTTTTTAAAGGACAGTTTATTTATTTTTTTAATCAAAAGGAAACTCATTTTCAGCAAAAAAAAAAGATGAATTTCCAACTAAAAAGATCAATTTCTAGTTAAAAGTCAACAAAACAGTTGAATTTTCAACTAACACTATAAATCTACATCCAAGAAAATGAATTTTTAACACAGTAGGTCAAATTTTAACTAAAAAGACAAAATTTTCAAAAATGATGAATCTGGGAATATTTATTTTCAATCAAAACAATGAATCTTCAGATTAAAAAAAAAAGAATTTTGAACAAATTAGTTCAGCTTTCAACATTCAAGTTAAATGTTGTAATCAAAAAGACTAATTTAAACAAAAATTAAGATTTTTTAATCAAGAAAGGACAAAAATTCATCCCTAAAATATGAATTGTTAACAAAAAGGTTGCATTTTCAAAATAAAACAGGAAATTTCAACTAAACAGTTTCATTTCGACCAAAAAACAAGTAATTTTCAACCAAAAAGATTAATTTGCTACTGATAAAAACTCATTTTAAACTCAAAGAAAACAAAAAAAATATATTTTTTGAATGGGAAAAAAATTAAAGCAACAAACAAAAAATAAATCTGGAACAAAGCGTTTCCACTTTAGTAGCCAAAAAAGAGGAAACTTAATCCCAAATGATATATTTTTTTAAATCAAAAAGACTACTTTTCATTTAAAAAATATTATATTTCACCAAAAACGAGAAAAGTTACATTTTCCAAGTAACAAATTGATCTTAAAAAAAAAGATCACAACAGTTAAAATTTTAACCCAAAAACAGGAAATTTCAACCATAGTATTTTTCTCAACAAAAAAAAAACTAATTTTAAACAGAAAAAGATCAATTTAAAAAAACAACAAAAAACTGGAAAAGCTACATTTTCAGGTAAAAGATTAATTTTTAATTTAAAAAATATATATCAACCAAATATCTAAATTTTTCAACCAAGGAGGCAAAATTTCGAAAAAAAAAATTATGAACAAAGTGGTTCCTTTTTTACCCAAGTAATTGAACTTAGAATTTGAAAAAATAAATTTTCAATCAAAAAGAAAAATGGAAGTTACATTTTCAGTTACAAAAATATCTTAACAAAACAAAAGAAAGAAAAAAATGCATCCCTAAGACATGAATTTTTAACAAAAAAGTGGCACTTTAAATAAAACCAAACGGATATTTCAACAAAACAGTTGAATTTTAACCAAAAAGAAGAAATTTCAAACAAAAAGATTAGCTTTCTACTAATAAAGACAAATTTCAATCTAAAATAGAACAATTTCCAATTAAAATCGAAAAAGTTACATTTTCAGGTAAAAAAGTAAGTTTGAATAAAAAAAATTCAACAAAATGGATACATTTATAGCCAAAGAAATAAACCTTCAAACAACAAATAAATATTGAACAAAGTGGTTCTACTTTTACCCAAGTAATTAAATTTTCAATTTAAAAAAAAAATCAATTTTCCAACAACACTTGAATAAATACATTTTCTTTGAGAAAAATTAATATTTGAACCTACCTTTTAATGCAGAAGATAATTTTTCTAATCAAAAGACGAATTTTCAAAAAATAAAGATTTTTTAGCCAAGAAATAAAAACAAATTAATCGATTTTAAACTTTCAAGCCAGAAGACGATTTTTCTGTAAAACAATTGCATTTTTAAACCGAAAATAAAAAATTTCAACCAAACAGTTGCGTTATAACCCAAAAAGAATAAATTTCTACCAAGAAATATTTAAATTTTCAACCAAAGGGGCGAACTTTAAAAAAAAATTAATAAAAAAATTATGAACAAAGTAGTTTCACTTTTACCCAAAAAATTGAATTTGAAAAAAATCAATTTTCAACCCAAACAAATTAAAGTTACATTTCCAGTTCGAAAAATTAATATTTTAACCAAACAAAGTAAGTTTTCAGCAAAAATAATGAATCGTCAACTGGGATAATTAAATTTTGGATTAAAAAAAAAAGTTACAAGAAAAAAAAAACAAAGAATTTTTAATTAAAATTAAACTAACAAAATAGTTCAATTTTGAACCAAATGGTTGAATTCTCAAACAAAAAAGATGAATTCTCGACGAACAAATTTAATAGTAGATATTAAAAAAAAAAAAACTGCTGAATTTACAACCAAATAATAAAATGTGTAACTAAAAATATAATCGCCAAGAGGGAGCAATTGAAAAAAGGAAATAAAAATACAAGGAAAATAAATTACTAACAAGGATAATATATCAGAATGGCCGCAAACTTCCATTTTCAAAATTCCATCATTTTTCCTTGTCCAATTTTTTATTTTCCCTAACTTCGCAGCACAACAAAAATTTCAAATAGTTTACGATAACTCAGTCAAATTTCAACCAAATAAATATATATTGACAATAAAAAATTATTATATTTAAAAAAAACGTAATTAATTTTTGTTAAATTTGAAAACAAAATCTGGAATTTTTCAGTTTTAAAAAGAACAATTTATTGTTGAAAAGGCGTGTATTTTTGCTTTTAAAAAACAAAAAATTATAAATAAAATAAAAAAGTTAGAGACTTATGAATTATTATATACATTCACTTTCCAAAAGGCACTTCAGCAGTATTTTTTTCGTTCAGCAGGGAACGAATTAACTATTTTTTTCCTCAAGGGAACAAAAATTCGAGGACCATGAGCAAAATCCCAGAATTTCAAGGACGCTAGACACCCTATTTTAGTATATTAATTACAGAAATATATATATATTTTTTTTACCTTTTGATGCTAGAGTTGTAATGAGGATGCCAACAGTCGCTCGAATCAAAGGCGAAGGGTCTCCCACGGCCGATAAACATTCTTGCTTAATGAAATTCGTTACATCGGGATGGAATTTGTGGTAATGGGCCTTCACGTTGTTTTTTAATATTAAACCACTGAGGGATCTTGTCGGTTCATCTTTTGAAATAAAAAACATTTTTACAGGCTCAGATCATTGTAAAAAAACGTAAAAAAGTCGAGGTGGAAATAGTTTTCTAATTTTGTTTCAATTTCCATCAAGTATTTTTACTTTATATTTATTAATTTCTAAACCAAGGTTATCACTTTTCACTCATGACAAATATCAATAATTGTACAAACATTCGTTCAGCACAATTTTATATTTCTTAACGTTTTGGAACAAATGCTTGAATTTTTCACTTAAAAATACAAATTTCCAACAAAAAATGGAAGTTAAACTTTTCGTTGAAAAAAATCATTTTGAACAAAAAAATAGATTTTCAGGAATATATTTTAATTTTTAACCTACGTGATGAATTTTCAACTAAAAAACTATGAATCTTCAACTAGAATAAATTAATTTTAAACAAAAAAATAATAGTTAAAAAATAACCTTCCACAAAAAAAGTAACTTGAAAAAAAATAGTTACATTTTTAAATAAAACAATTATAATTTTCAGCTAAAATTGTAAATCTTCAACGAGAATAGTTGAATTTTTGATCAACTGATGAAATTTCATAAAAAAGGTAAATAATTAAATTTGTTGTCAACAAATGAATGTTCAACCAAAGGGATTAGATTTTATCTAAAATTATGGAATATTCAACAGGAATAATAGTAACATTTTTAATTTAAAAAACAAAATAATTTTCAACCAAATAAGAAAACAAATTGTTAACAAAATAGTTACATTTACGGCAAAAAATTCGTTTTCAACAAGAGAAAAAAAAGTTTTTCAATCAAATATCTCAAAATGGTCAAAGCAGGAAATTAATTTTTAATGAAAATGGTGAATTTTCAACCATAGAAATTAATTTTGAACAAAAGAGTTTAACTTTCAACGAAGTAATTTTATTTCCAACCTAAAAAATGAATTTCCACCAAAATGATAAAATATTAAAACAGCAATATTTGAACTTTTAACCCAAAAGAAGAATGTTTAAACAATAAGAATAACTTGCAATTAAAAAGATAATTTACTACTAAAAATTAGATTTTTAACAAAATATGTGTATTTTGAACGAAGTAGTTGAATTTTAAATTGAAAAAGAGAAATTTTCATCCAAATTGTTGAATTTGCAACAACAACAAATTTTCATCCAAACTGATGAATTTTTCATTAATTAAATGATGAACCTTCAATTGAAATGGTTGAATTTTATACTAAAAATATGAATTTTCAACTATAAAAAAGGCGAATTTTTCACAAAGTACATTCATTTTCAAAAAATAAATACAGATTCAATAATATATTAGAATTAGATTATGGAATATTCACCTGGAATAACTGTTTCATCTGCAGTATAAAAAATATATAATTTTTAATAAAAAAAAGAAACAAATTTTCAACATAATAGTTAAATTTTCGTCAAAAAAATTTATTTTCATTCACAGGAAACACAATTTTTCAATAAAATAGTTCCTATTTCAAACAAAACAAAAAAAGAATTTTTAATTAAAATGATGAACCTTCAACAACAAAAAAATGGATTTTTAAAAAAAGAGTTTAACTTTCAGCCTTGATATTTTTTAATAATTAAAAAATAGAACAATAAAACTAAAAAAAATTCTATTTGAAACAATAAGAACTGAGTTGCAAATGAAAGCACACAATGTGGAAATTGTAAATTAAATGCTGTTGAACTCCCAAATTAAAATTTTTAAACTTTTTTAAATTGTAGAGTTCAAAAATTCAGATAGTTTCAAAAATATAAATCCATGATATTTTCCATGCTCTAAATTGAAGAATCAATTAATAAATTAAAACAATATCAAAATTATATCATTTTAAGCAAAGAAACATAAAAAATTGAACGGTTACATTTTTTTTATAAACTGAAAAAAATTCTTAAATTAAAAGTTAAATTATTTTTATTTTAATCATTTAAAAATCATTAAAATTTTAGAATTTCTTTTCGAACTTCTAAACATCTTTAAAAATTATTTGAATTTTTCCTAAATTTTCTTGAAAAATGTTGCCAAATTAAAGAATTTTCTTCAAATCTTCCAAATTCATTTTCCATAGTTTTGTAAATGTTTCAAAATATTTTTTAAATAGCCTCTTAAAATTAATTTTTAAAAAATCATTTTTAATTATCTTATGAAATGTTTCTTTTTTTTTAATTATTCTGAAGCCTTTTACATTTTTTACAAAGCTTCTAAATATTTTGTTCTAAATCTGTCAAAAAGTATATTTTGTTTAAAATTCGGTAATGGGCTATTTTCAAAAAAATTTTTATTCCAATAACCGGGGTTTTTCGGTACACGTTGACATCAAAATTCCACAAATTGACTAACAAAGTAATTTTTTTTCAAATAGAACAATTTAAATTCTAAAGTTTATTTTTTTTTAATTTTAAATATTTAATTTCCAATTACTGATTTTAAATGGACAGTCAGATGTTTCTAAATATAAAGTAATTTTGCATTTTCTACATTAATTTTTTTTTAATTGCATGGTTTAAAAAACTGGAATATTTTAGACTAAAATTATATTTAAAATATAATAAAAGTCTTCAAATATAATTATATTATTTTGAAATTATGTTAAATTTAAAAAATACAGTTTAATTTTTAAACAATTAATTTATCTTCATAGCTCATCAACTAAAAATTTTTTTAAATCCAAAATCTTCGATTTCAAACGCTTCTAATTTTTAAGTCTGAAAAACTGCATTTTAAAAATCTTTAAATTAAAAGTGTAAGCTCAAAAATTAAAAATTGGTAAAGTAGAAGATTTTCGAATGACGTATTCTAAACTGAATGCTATCATAATTGAAAAAGATATGACAATTTAACTAATTATTTAAAAAATAGTTCCAGTAAAAGTTGGAACGAATTGTTTTCCCTGAAGATTTGAAAAATTTCCGGTAAAAAAATAGATGTCCTGTTCCAAGTCAGGAAAAATGAGAAGTAAACGAATAAAACGTGATAAATCCGTTTTTTGAAAAAAAAAAACTGAGCAATTGTAAATTGCAAAAGGTTTTTCTTATAATAGAAAATAATAAGAATTCAATAATAAATTGTGATTTAATTAGGAAAGTAAGTAAATTCTTGGGGTTTAATTAAATTCTTGGACCTACTTTTACCTAATATTTTCAGTTAAAACATGAAATCAGATGGAATTCAAAATTTCTTAAAGTATACACACAAAAAAGCACTTATTAGTTACACCGCGTTTCAACTAGTTAAAACTAGTTTTAACTGATTTCGGCTACAAACGGTGACATATTAACACAATTAAAAATATGTGGTCTCCAAGCTTTATTTTAGGTTCTTAAAAATTAGACATTTTGAAAACAAAATATACCTAAAATCGTACGAAATGAATTTGACATTATTTAATGTTAAAAACGAGTTATTAGGATTTTCTTAAATATTTTTTTCTGACACTTTAGGTAGCAATTGTAATTTTAATTCTATCTTTATCATGACGTATTATTTTATTCCTATAAAGATTACCTACAATTTTATTCGTGAAAGTTGGATTAAAACTCACATTTTAGAGAAGTAAAATTTAATTGTATTTATAAAAAAAGAAAAAAAAGGGTTAATACATTTTTTGAAGAATAATCAGCTGGATGATTTAAAAAAAAAACACCCACGAATAGAATTTTAGATAATCTTTTTAGGAATATAATAAGCCATCATTAATAAAGATTTAATTCAAATTACAATTTCTATATATAGCGAAAGAAAAAATACAAGTCATTCAACAAAATCTTTAAAATTTCAACCAAAAATTATGTATTTTTTACCCGAAAAAATACATTTTCAAAAAAAAAAAAAAAATTAATGAAAAAAATAATCCACGAAATCGTTTTTTTCGAACAAAAGAAGAATTTCTCAACAAAATAGGTACATTTTCAACCCAAAAAAGGACAAATTTAAAAGGAATGCCAATATTCAACGAAATAGTTCAATTTTCGGTAAAAAAATATGACCTTTTAACAAAGTAGTAAAATTTTTAACAAAATAATTAATTTTGCAACAAAATAGATTTTCTAAACGAAAAATATGGATATTTTAGAAGACACTTGAATTATATACCAATAAAGAGGAATACTTAACCAAAAAAGACGACTTTTTAAGAAAATAGTTTAATTTTCTGCCAATAAAGATAAATTTTCAACCAAATGAAATGAATTCAATAGTTGAATTTTCGACCAAAAAATTTGATATTTCAACAAAATAGTTGAATTTTCAAGACAAAAAGACCAATCTTTTAAAAAATAATTGAATTTCCAACCAAGAAAGATGAAGTTTTAACCAAAAAAGATTAATTTTTAAGAAAACAGTAGGATTTTTGATCTAAAAAGACATCTAAAAAAAAAAATGACTAATCAAGGTGACCGTTTTAATGAAAGAAAAAAATTCCCGGTCATTTCCTGGTTTTTTCCCGATTGGTAAACATTTTTCACGGTCAATGACATTAAAAAATTCGAACTCTAAAGCATTTTTTTATTTGAATTAATGAAAAGTAAACTGCATATTAAAGCGCACACAAAGTGTGATTCTGAGTTTTAAAATTTGTAAATTGAAGTTTTACAATTTCGAAATTGCATTTTTAAAATGTCTAAATACAAGTAATAACATTTTTAAATTGAAGTTTAAAACTTGTTTGATTCGAAAATATTGTATTCAAATGCTCAATAATATAAAATAAACTAATAAAATGGAAAGTACAACAATTTTCAATTCAGCAATTTTAAATTAAATAAATTTAAACTACATAATTTAGAATTTTTCACTTTCATAAATTGTAGAGGTGAAAGATTCACAATCATTCCCCAAAGTTTAAATTAATGTTATCATATTCAATTATCAAATTTGGAGATGAATAAATTTAATTTTTTTTATTTTAAATAATCTCGAAATCTTTAAAAACCTAAAGGTTTGAAATTTTTCCAAATTAAAAATTATTTTTCAAGTTTTATTATAACTGTTGAATATTCTTTGAAATTATTTGAATTTTTCCTAAAATTGTTAGAAAAGCATGCAACATTAGAAAAAATACCTCACAATCATTCAGATACATTTTTGAAATCTGTTTAAATATAGCCTTGAAATAATTTTAAAAATGAAAAATCTTTTTCAATTTTCGTAGAGATTAAAAAAAAAATGTTTTTATTCTTTTCGAGCGTTTCACAATTTTTAAAACGCTTCCAAATTTCCAGATTTTGTTGAAACACACAATTTGCTTAAATTATTTCAAATTTTTAATTAATTTTTAAATAGAAAAAATACAATTGTAATGTTCTAAGTTCAAAAGCTCCTTGAAATTTTAACGATTCAAGGCTTTTCATTTCAAACAATTCAGTTTCAAATTATTTACATTTTTGTAATTTTTCAATTAAACCATTTTCATTTTTAAAGATGAACACTGGAAATTCTTAAATTTTGAACGGATTTAGAATCGTCTTAACAAAACAAATATTCTTCACTTTTTGATACTTTAAAGAGAATTTAATTCATGATCAAATTAAATAAAAATTCAATTAATTATTTTAAAAATTGTGAAAATCGAGCTGGGATAGATTTTTTTAAATTTGTAAGATTATTTTCAAAAATTAAATTTGCGGTCGCCCTGGCAATGTTCAATAAAACAGTTGAATTTTTTACCAAAACGATGGATTATATATCCAAAATGACGAATTTTTGACAAAACAGTTGAATTTCGAGCAAAAACATACGTTTTTTAAAATATACATGAATTTCGAACAAAATCATTAAATTTCCAACAGTATAATTGAATTTTTAAGAAAATAATTATATTTCCAATAAAATAATTTTAAAATAGAGTTAAATTTTCAATCTAAAACATGAATCTTTTAAAATACAGTTGAATTTTCAACCAGGAAAGATAAATTGTCGACTAAAAAAGATGTATTCAGAAATTATTTGAACTTTCGATGGAACAAGATGACTTTGTTATAAAATGTTTGAATTTTCAACTAAGAAAAATGCAACATCAACAAAATAATTAAATTTCCAAGCAAATAGTTGGATTGTCGACAAAAAAAAAGATAAAAGTTTTAACAAAGAAAATTACTTTTTAAGAAAGCACTTATTTTTCTACTGAAGGATGAATTTTTTATCCAAAAAGGCTATCTAAAACGACGAATGTTCAACAAAACAGTCGAATTTCGAGCAAGTAAGACAAATTTTTAACAAGATAGTTGTATTTTCAATAAAATAATTAAATTAAAAAATAAAATGAGTTAAATTTGAAATCTAAAACACGAATCTTTTAGAATACACTTGAATTTTCAACCAAAAAGATAAATTGTCAACTAAAAAAAATGTCTTCAGGAAAATAATTCTATTTTCAATCGAACAAGATGATTTTCTAAGAAAATAGTGGAATTTTCAACAAAAAGAAAGAATTTTTTTACTAAAAGACGAATGGTCAATCCAAAAAGGCTATCTAAGACGACGAATTTTCAACAAAATAGCTTAATTTCCAACAAAATTATTTAATTAAAACCAAAAAAAAATTCAAAGAAGAAAGACGAAGTTTTAACTAAAAAAGATTACTTAAAAAAAAAAAATAGTTGAATTTGCGACCAAAAAAAAGGGTGATTTTTTTACTGAATTACTAAACTAAATATCAAACAAAATAATTAAATTTCCAAGAAAATAGTTGAGTCTTAAAAAAATAAAGATAAAGTTTTAACTAAAAATGATTAAATTTTAAGAAAATATTTGAATTTTTTTATAAAAAAGATGACTTCTGCTAAAAATGAATATTCAATTCAAAAAGGCTATCTAAAACGACAAATTTTCAACAAAACAGTTAAATTTTCAACAAAATAGCTAAATTAAAAAAAATTTAATTTATAAAAAAAATTCAACGAAAAAAGATGAAGTTTTAATTAAAAAAGATTACTTTAAAAAAAAATACATGAATTTTCGACCAAAACAAGGGTGATTTTTTTTACTACATTAAAAAATTAAATATCTAACAAAATTAAATTTCCGAGGAAATATTTAAGGCTTAAAAAAAGAAAGATAAAGTTTTAACTAAAAAAAAGATTACTTTTTAAAAGCATAGTTGAATTTTTACAAAAAAAAGGAACTTTTTTTAATAAATTATCAAATCAAATATCTAACTAAATAATTAAATTTCCGAGAAAATTTTAAAGTCTTCAAAAAAGAAAGATAAGGTTTAACTAAAAAAGATTACCTTTTAAGAAAATAGTTGAATTTTTTATAAAAAATATGAATTTTCTACTAAAATATGAATTTTCAATACAAAAAGACTACCTAAAACGACGAATTGTCAACAAAATAGCTGAATTTCCAAGAAAATTATTTAATTAAAACAAACAAAAAAAATTCAACGAAGAAAGATGAAGTTTTAACTAAAAAAGATAACTTAAAAAAATTAAATTTCCGAGAAAATAGTTGTCTTAAAAAAATAAAGATAAAGTTTTAACTAAAAATGATTAAATTTTAAGAAAATAGTTGAATTTTTTATAAAAAAAGATGACTTTTCTACTAAAAATGCATATTTAATTCAAAAAGTCTATCTAAAACGACGAATTTTCAACAAAACAGTTAAATTTTCAATAGCTAAATTTCAAAAAAAAAATCAAAGAACAAATATGAAGTTTTAACTATAAAAAAACATTACTTTAACAAAAATAGATGAATTTTCGACCAAAAAAGGGTTTTTTTTAACTAAATTAAATATCTAACTACATAATTAAATTTCCGAGGAAATAGTTAAGTCTTAAAAAAAGACAGATAAGGTTTAACTAAAAAATATTACTTTTTAAAAAAATAGTTGAATCTTAAACAAAATGGCTAAATTTCCAACAAAATAATTTAATTCTCAACAAAAAATGCAATGAAGAAAGATGAAGTTTTAACTAAAAAATATAACTTAAAAAAAAAAGTTGAATTTTCGACCAAAAAAAGGCAATTTTTTTAATTAAATTACTAAATTAAATATCTAAATAAAGAATTAAATTTCCGAGAAAATAGTTAAGTCTTTACAGATTTTTTTTACGAAAAGACGAATTGTCAATTCAAAACTACCGATTATCTATACAGAAACGAATGTTTAACAAAACAGTTGAATTTTGAAAAATATATATATAACTTTTTAACAAAATTGTTTAATTTCAAAAAATAACTACATTTTCAAAAAAATAATTGAAGTTTTAAGACAAAAGGATTAATATTTTAGAAGAAAGTTGAATCTTCAACCAAGAAAGATAAATTTTTAACCAAAAGGATGAGTTTTTCAATAAATAGTTAATTTTTTAAACTAAATAATTACATTTTCAAGCAAATAGTAGAATTTTCAACCAAAATTGATAAATTCAGCACAAAAAGTATCTCATTTAATGAAACAAAAACCAAAGAAAAGGCGAAAGAGAGCATTTTAATGGTATTCAAATCTTCCTGTTTTTTAAATTTAACGGACAATGAGATATGGATGCCATCTTGAAAAATATTCATCTTATCAGACATCCACACGCACGAATAAGGTTATGTCTCATATATTCTATATTTTGCTACAAATACTGCGGAATTTATAAATAATTAATAATACTTCAGACTTTTTCATTATCAAATAATTGCTCATTTTTTCTCAAAAAATGACAACGAAAAACCAAAAAAATTACAATTTAATAGAAATGTACTGCAAGACTTTCATTTGTTCCTTTAAAAACTGAAGTTTTCATTTTTTTCCAGTCCTTAAACTCGCGATATAAAAAATCAATAAAATTATATCAATATTTATCACACGTAAAAAGTGATGACCAATCCTTAAATTTCAAGTAAATGTAAAAAATACCTTCGGTTTTCAATTGCGTCAAGACGAATATAAGATAACTGTTGAAGTCTGGAAATTTGTTCAACTCTTCGAGTTTCTATTGCAATATTAATTAAGGAAAACCTTCTCTCAAAACGAATTTCTTCCAAACATTTTTTTAAATATCTGTATGATTATATTGCAAAATCATACATCTTTATCTTTGTATACAAAACATGTTAAAAATATTATCATCTCAGCAAAGTACAGTCCCTGCAATTTTTCCTCGCTCAAAAAAAGATCACTCGCAATTTACAAACCAAAAATTGCAATCCGAAACTAAATTCATGAAAAGAAGTTAAATAATTTGTTAAACCTAAGTCGATCGATTCAAGGAAGTGCACGTGGGCTAGACGTGTACGATCGAAGATTCAAAACCGTTCCAAGTCTCGGAATTTCGTCGTTTCCAAGCAAAAAAAAAAGTAATGCGTGTCCATCGATCGCTCGGATTTGAAGAAACACGGTTGTTTCTTTTTGCCAAAAATGGAGCACACGAAAGAAAATGGGGAAAATTTTGAGGGAAATAAAAAATGGTTTCGAGTTGAGGAAAGAGTCACCCGAGCGAGAAAATTTGTCAATAGAAGCACGCCCTTGGCCCCGCAACGGCCTGACGTACAGTTCGCGCGCGTTATCACTTACACACTTTTTCGAAGGTTTCCAGATGGGAAATTGATGATGAATTAAAAGGATACTTGCTGAACTGCTCGCTGAGTCTCAGTGTTAGGACTTTGAGACTCCCGGAGTAGCGTCAAAATTTGCCTGAGTCCTTCTTCTTGCGGTGTCCACGCCATTTTCATCGTGTTTTTCAACAGCAGCACCGACGAACGCAGCCAGCCTTCTCTGACCTCGCAAACGAACGGAAATCCCCCACAAGTCGTCCTTCTAGCTCGACCCGGGAGCATAACCAGTTACGAATTTAAAGAGGTTTGGAAGTCTCTTTTTGGCGATGAAAATTCAAGCGAGAAGTGTCTCATAACCAAAAAAAAGGATCTGGAGATTTTCGGTGAGAGTTTTCGTTATTTGGGATGATTTTTGTGGTCTTGAAAAATCGAAAATGATGAGATTTGTGAAACAAAACAAGGGAAGGCGTCGGTTAAAAGCAGACGATAACTTCCGGGTGAGCTCGGCGCCATCTGTTTTACTATGTGAGTCAGAAACTTTTGGCGCAGTTCTTAAAATTATTATTTGAAATTGCTTTAAATGATTTATTTTAGTTGAGGGTTTTTTAAATTTAAATGTGAAATTGTACTGATAATTAAAAACTCGGATAACAACAAGAATTAAAAGAATCATTACGAAATTCCGGTTTTCAATCGGTCAATTGTTAATTTTTTCTCGGTAATTTTAAAAGCATTCAAAACATGTAAATAATTTCAAACGTGTTTTAAAAATTTGTAAAGATTTATAAACATTATAAAATATTTTTAGATTGAAATAGGGAATTTTTAATTTAAACTTCATTTTAGATTCCCCTCTCCTAATTAAAATTAAAATTCTTTTTCAAAATTCTCGTTTCAAATAATAATAGTTTATCACGATATATTTACCGTTCGACAGTTTATATTTCTGTAATTTCACCTCCCCCAATTTTACTTAATTTTTGCAAACTAAATTTCTTCGTCAATTTATTTAGGAATTTTCAACCAAAAAATATTTTTGAATCAATAAAGAATAAAACTTTTATCCAAAATGTTGAGATTTCACACAAAAATAAATTATCAACCAAGAAGATTTATTTTTTACTAAAAATTACGAATTCTTAACTAATTACATACATTTTTAACGAGATAGTTGAATTTTCTACCAAAAAGAATTAATTTTCAACAGAATGGAAGTTAAGTTTGCATTTATTAAAATTATTTGATGTAACAACATTACTAAAGCAGTTAAATTTTCAGTTGAAAAAAAATTAAATGAAAAAAATTCAACTTTCAATCAAGGAGTTGAATTTTCAATAAAGTAGTTCAATCTTCAACAAAAAAATTCATTTTTAACCAAAAAGATCAATTTTATACAAAAAAATATCAATTATTCAAAAAATATATTTCAACAAAATTATTGAATTTTTAACCAAGAAGAATAATTTTTAACCAAAAAGGACGAAATTTTAACAAAATAAATTTTTTTTAACCCAATCGTTGAATTTTTAAACGAAAAAACATAAACTTTATACAAAAATGTAAGTTAAGTTTTCATTTAATAAAATTATTTAATATGAAAAAGCGTTCTGAATCAGTTAAATTTTCAGTTAAAACAAATTAATTTTTAAGCAAAAAAGAAATTTAAAAAAATTACTTCAATTTTCCAAAAAAACAAACCAAATTTAACCGAAAAAAGCTTTTTTTTTACTACGAAATGCAAATTCTTCACAAAATACAGAAATTTTTGAAGAGATAATTGAATTTTCTAGAAAAAAAAAGATTTTTCTACCAAAAAGAACGAATAAAAAAAATACGTAAATATTTAACCATATAGTAGTTGAATTTTGAACCAAAAAGATTAATTTTCTATAAAAGAATAAGAATTTTCAAAAAATTACATACATTTACAATTAAATAATTGAATTTTTAAACTAATGAAGATCCATTTTTAACCAAACACGAAATAGATTAAATTTTCATTTAAAAAATTAATTTTCCAAAATAAAACATATTTCCGACTATAGTTGCATTTTCCATAAAAAAGTTAAATTTTCAGCTAAAAAATTATTTTTTAACTAAAAAAGAAAATTAATTTTAAATAAATTAGTTCAACTTACAATCAAGGGGTTGAATTTTTAATGACATCGTTCAAATTTAAATAAAAAAAATGAATTTTTAACCAAAAAGATCAATTTTCTACTAAAAAAGATTAATTCATTGTTTGTTGAATTTTCACAAAATATAAAAATTTTAACCTAATCGTTAAAAAATGTAAAAGAAAGAAGATCAATTTTAAACCAAAAAAGGAATAATTCAGTGTAATAAAATAAAATTATTTGATATAGAAAATGTGTTAAAGCAGTTAAATTTTCAGTTAAAAAATAAATTTCAAACCAAAATGTTAAATTAAAAAAAAATTACTTCATCTTTCGACCAAAAAAATGAATTTTTCACCAAGAAGCTCCTTTTTCTACTACAAAATACAAATTCTTGACAAAATAGATGAGTTTTTGAACAAATAGTTCAATTTTCAACCAAAAAAGTGAACTGTCTACCAAAAAAAAATGAATTTTTAACAAATTATATAAATTTCCAATTAAATAGTTGAATTGTTTGAATAAAAATCAATTTTTAACCAAACATGGAATAGTTAAATTTTCATTCAACAAAATTGATAAATAAGTCAATAAAATATTAAATATTTTATAAAAAAATAATAAAATAAATTAGTTTAACTTTCAATCAAGGAGTTAAATTTGCAACATAGTAGTTCAGTTTTTAATTATAATTATGAATCTTCTAGCAAATACATGAACTTTAAACAATTTAATTCAACTTTAAATCAAGTTTCTGAATTTTTAGAAAGTAGTTCAAATTTCAATAACAAAAAAACAAGAAATTTTCAGTCCAGAAGATTAATTTTCTGCGAAACAGTTAAATTTTCAATTAAAAAAATTAATTTTCAGCAAATAAACGTATTTTTGAGAAAAAGTTGGTTCAATTTTCAACCAGAGATATTTATTCAACTAAAATTATAAATCTTTAAAAAAAAATTAATTAAAAATAAATTAGTTTAACTTTCAATCAACAGGTTTTGCATTTTTAACATAAAAAAATGAATTTTAAACTAACAATTTTAGAGTAATTTTCAAGCAACAGTTTTTTTAAAAACATTTATTTTCTACCAAAATACACGAATCGAAGAAATAAGTTTTTGGATATAATTATGAATCTTTTACTGAAAAAAAAAACATTCTAGTTTAATTTTTGACCGAATAGTTGAAATTTCTACTAAATTGTTAAATTTTCGAGTCAAAAATAATAATTTCCTAAACAAAGCTGAATTCACAACCCGAAATTATGAATTCACTACAACAAAGTTCATTTTCAACCGAAACAGATTTATTTTCAACTAAAAAGTTAGCGTTGTTTTTTTTTAACATTAAATTTCGACAAAAATTGATGAAATTTCCAACTAAAAAATCAATCAAATTGTGGAATTTTCAAGCCAAAGACAAATTTTCAAGAAAATAATCCAATTTTGAACCAAAAAGGAAGACTTTTAAACAAAATTATTGAATATTCATCAATATATTTAAAGTTTGATCGAAATTCCTTGTCCTAAGTTCAAAATTATATTTCTTAACTAAAATTCTATGTCGCAACTTAGAATTATAATTCTTTTCGAAAATTCCCTCGTCCAAGTGACGAAATTTGGAATATTTTTTTATTATTTTTTTTTATTTAGACGCGTTTTTAAAAATAAAATTGCCTGTCTTAAAGTCGAAATTATAATTCTATATTGAAATCTTCCGTCTTTACTTTTAGAATTCTTTTCGAAAATTCACTGTTTCAAGTCAGAATTTCAATTCCTTTGTAAAATTCCTGATTCCAGGTAAGAGTTATCATATTTTTTTACAAATTCTCTGTTCCAAATCAGAATTCGAATCACCAAATCATATTTCTTAATTCCCAATTTTCGTCCGGTAAATTTTTCATTTTTCCGGTCTGGTAATAATTTTTGTTTGTATACATTCTAACTGAAAATTTTAATTCTTTTTTTATAGTTCTATTCGAAAATTTCCTGTTCCAAATCAAAATCATAAGTCTTCTAAAAAATTTCCTCCTCCAAGTCATAATTATAATTATTTTCGAAAATTTCTTAATCCAGATCTAAATTATATATACTTATTTTTTTTTCTCAAAAATCCAATTCAATTCAGAATTACATGTAATTGTTTCGGAAAATTTTCTGTTTCAATTAAAAATAAAAATTTTTCTCTATTTTTATTTATTACTATTAATTTTTTAATTCTATCAATTTCCAAGATTGGGATTAACTAGAAGGCTTAAAAAGTCGCATAAAAGTACAAGGAACCTGCAGAAAATTGCGAAAAAAGTTCACAAAAAGTCGAATAAAATTTTTAAAGATAATTAAGAAAAAGCAGTATCAGATACTGAATGGCTGTAATAAAAACGTCATTTGTTTAGGAATCTAGAGTGTGTAATTCTCATTGTTTTTTAAATAGTCATTGCCTAATCAAAATGAATTTTTAAATTGAAACAATTTTTTCTGAACTGTTAAATTTGTCAACTGGGATTATTTCAAAATGCCAGACATAAAAATATATTGCATTTTCAAAAAAGTAATTGAATGTTCAACCAAAAGACACGAATTTTCAATTCAAAGAAGAATTTTGTATAAAAAACTTGAGTTTTATAGTAAAAAAGTTGAATTGTTTATAAAAAAATTAAGTTTTAAACCCGAAAGATTAATTTTCAATCAACCTGGAAAATTTAACTTTTGAATTTTCAAGCTAAGAGACAAAATTAAAAAAAAAACAGTTTAACTTTCAACCCAACATTTTTTTCAGCCAAGGAAGATAAATTATCAACAAAAAAAAGACTTCTCCACCATGAAAGTTGAATTTTCAAGCCAGGAAGATGAATTTTTCCGAAAGTAGTTGGTTTAAGATCCGGAAAAGTTGAATTTTCATCTAAGAAAGATGAATTTTTAACTAAAAAAAGGTGAATTTTCAAGCTAAAATGAGAATTTTTTAAAGGGAAGACGACTTTTCCAACAGAACAATTTTTAAATGAAAGATATTAAACTTCAATTGAATAGTTGACATTTCAGGTCAAAAAGACAAATTTTTTCAAAAACAGTTGACTTATGAACTTAAAAAGATAAAATTTTTACAAAACAAATATTTACAACCAAATAGTTGAAATTTTAATCATAGAGACGAATATTCAATAAAATAGTTTAATTTTCAAGCAAAAAAAAACGAATGTTTAAAAAGACAGTTGAATTTTGGACAAAAATCAACCAACTGATCGAATTTTCAAATAAAAGTGATTAAATCTCAGCCAAAAACAGTTGAATAAAAAAAAAGTTCGTTTTCAACCAAGAAAGATGAATTTTTAACCACAAAACATGAATTTTCTATAAAAAATACTAATGTTCAACAAAAAAGTTTAATTATTGACGAAATAGTTGAATTTTCAAGAAACAATGATAAATTTTTTAGAAACAGTTGATTTATTAGCGACAAACAGACAGTTTTCAAATAAAAATTTTAAATTTTTAACCAACGATTCAAATTTTCAATCAACAATACGAATTTCACAGAAGGTAAATGAATTTTAAACCAGAAGAGGTAAATTTTAAACCAAAAAAGATTACTATTTAACTGCAAAATATGACTTTTCAATCGTAAAAAAATGACTTTTGAATCGTAAAAGATGAGTTTTCAATCAATAAGTACCAATTTTCTATAAAACAAAAGAATATTAAATTTTTGACTTAAAATTATGACTCTTGAAAAAAATTATTCAACTTTCAATCAAATGGTCGTATTTTTGAGAAGAAATTGAATTTATCAATCTGAAAAGCGAAATATTCAACAAATAGATCGTTTTCAATTAACAAAAATAAATTTTTAACCAAAAAATTTTATTTTATACAAAAATAGGCGAATTTTCCATCTCGAAGATTTCCTACCAAAAACAGATGATTTCTTAACAAAATATGTTAATTTTCAACCAAATAGTTGAATTTTCATTTGAAAATGTAATAGTTGCATTTCTAGATAAAAAGCTTAATTTTGAACAAACAAAATAAAATTAATTTTCCCTGTTCGCACATATTTTTCACGGCCAATGAAGTTTAAAAAATGTAATGAAAATTATAAGTATATCATATTAAAAAATAGTACGTACAAACAGGCGATCATAAACGTGCACTGCCCGACCGAAACAACAGACAAAAATGTAATCGATAATATTAAAGACTTATACTATGAAACGGTTGAACAAGTCTATGATAGGTTCTCGTCGTATGATACAAAAATAGTACTGGGGGATTTCAACGCGAAAATTGGGAAAGAATCGATATTTAGACCCACGATAGGGACAGAAAACTTACATGACTTTAGTAACGACAACGGGACTAGACTAATTAGCTTCGCTACGTCAAACAATCTCCTTATTAAAAGCACCTATTTCAAACACAGAAATATCCATAAGATGACGTGGAAACATCCTGACGGTCACACGTACAATCAGATAGATCACGTTCTA
>NC_046661.1:92833115-92894050 GCF_010883055.1 Belonocnema kinseyi
GGGAAACCGAATAGTAAGAGACCACTGGGAAGGCCGAGAATCAGGTGGAGGGATAATTTAAAAAAAGATTTGGTAGAACTAGGATATGATTATAATGAGTGGCTGGATGATGCACAGGATAGAGACGCGTGGCGGTCTCGGGTAGATGAGGCAATGAACTTTCGAGTTCCAAATGCTGATAAATAATAATAATAATAATGAAAATTATAAAATTGAAGTTACTAACATTTTTCAATATAAAAAATATAAACCCACGTTATCATTTTCAATGCTCTAAATTAAAAAATCAATCAATGAACTTTAAAATTTTCAAAATTATATAATTTTAAGGAATTTTAAGCCAGAAACATTAAATATTGAAAAATTGAAAAATTTTTAACTGAACACTTCTTAAATTAGAAATTCAATTATTTTCTTTTTAAATAGTTTAAACATCCTTGGAAAGTTTCAAAATTTTATTTCAAAATTTTGAGAAATCTAGAAGTTGTTTTAAATTGGTTTTAAATTAAAAATTATTTTGGAATTTTTTCAGAACTTTGAAATATCTGTCAAAATGAATTGAAGTTTTTCTAAAATTTTCAGGAAATCCTGCAAATTTTAGAAAATATCTTGAATTGATAGACTAACATAAAACAAAATGTAGATTTTCGCAGATTCTAAACAAAAAATTAGATTCTTTTCAAGAATAGTGACAGGCTTCAAAAGAATAAAAGCATTTTCTTAAGATTTCTAGGAAAATTAAAAATAACTTTTCACTTTGAAAAATTATTTTAAGGGAATATTTACAAATTTTTTCAAGGATTTAAACAAAATTTTCAAAAAAGATTCTAGAAGATTTGAAGATAACTTTCTAAAATTTGCATGATAATTTCCAATTTTTTTTTAACTCCTAAATATCTCTTAAAATTACTCAAATTTTTTCTACAAATGTTCATTTGTAAATTATATATCAAAATTTTTAAATTGCATTTACAAATTAAGCATTTTTCAAATACAACCATTAAAATTGTAACGTTCTGAGTTTAAAGGTTCTTAGAAATTTTAGCGATTCCAGATTTTCTATGTCAAATAATTCAGTTAAAGATTCTTTACTTTTAAATATTTGGTTTCAATTTACTTGTCTTAAATAAAAATTTAAATATTGCTAAATATTTAATAATTAATCTTTTTTTTTTAATTGATAATTTCAAATTTAGTGGATTAAAATTGAATATTGTAGACTAAATCAATATTTTAGATTAAATAAAATCCTTTAATTAAGAATATATTATTATAAAGTTATTTTTAAGTTGAAAATAATTTATAAACTTTCATTCATACATTCACATTTGTTTAATGACTAAGACTTTAAAATTGAAACCGTTTAAGTTTTAACGTTAAAATCTGAAAATTCTTAAATTTTGAACTGGTTTAAAATCGTTTTTGTTCACTTTTTATTACTTAAAGTACAGATAAATTAAAAAAGATGTATTTACTTATTAAATAAAAATGTTTTTTATCCAAAATTTTCAACATCAAAGGATTTTTTTTTTTGTTCAAGTCTTTGAGAAAGCGTTTAAAAATTCTTTGAATTAAAAATGTAAGCTTAGAAATAAAAATGCAAAATGAAAAAAATGTTTAAAGTAAAAAAAATGTTGAATTACGCATTGTAAGCTCAATAATAGCATAATTAAAAAACATAAAAATTCCACTAATTATTAAAAAACTGTTAAAATCGAACGTGGACAGATTTTTCTTCTAAAAATTTGTAAAATTCCCGGTAAAAAAAATGCACTGTTATTTCCCGGTTTCCCGAATATATTTGAATATATTTGAAGATATTTAAATTTTCTCCAAAAACGTTCATTTTTAACCAAGAGAGATGAATTTTTCACCAAATCATATTTTTCAAATAATAATTTGCAACTATAAAAGAGCTATTTTTTAAGTTACAAGGATCAACTTTCTATCAAATAACGATGAGATTGTAATAAAAGAGTTAAATTTTCAACCAAAAAAGATGAATTTAATAAAATATATTAGTCGATATTTTAAACAAGAAAAGATTTTAATCTTAAATTTAAAAAATGAATTGAACCAAAAAGGATGAATTTACAAAAAAATAGTTGAATCTCAACCGATGGTAATTAATTTTTAACCAAATATTTATATTTTTATCAACAAAAAAAAGAAATTTCTATAAAAACTGATGAATTTTAAAACTAAAAATATAAGTGCATTTTCAACTATAATGGTAAATAAAATAATTAAATTTTCAACTAAATTGGCGAATTAAAAAAAAAAACTTTCAACAAAGAAAAATTCGGATTTTCTTCATTTCGCATTTAAGCGGAAAAAACGAGAAAAAGGGAAAGTTTCTAGAAAATATGAATTCTTTAAATAAATTTAAAATAAATCGAATTGAAACTTTTTCGAATTGAAAATGTCGATCTGTTAAGGCTTGCAATTTGAAAAAAAATTAAAACACCAAATCTGGATTCAAGAAATTCGAAATTTTTCAATTTCAAACGCTTTAAATTAAAAATGTTCCAAGCAGAAACCTTTAACCGAAAATTACTTATTTTAGAATTTCCTTAACTAAATCTTTCTATCTTTGAATTAAAAAAAAAACAACATTTTCCCGTTTTTTTAGGTGAAAAAAATTTCCTGGCTTTTCTCAGTTTCCCGATTAGGTACACAATTTAGAAAGCCTAAGAAATATTTGTCTCAGTTTCTTATTTCAAATAAGAAGTTAAAAAAAACCCTGTTAACTGCTAGAAAAAAGGATGGCTGTTTTAAAATAAAATATTTGATGAAACATTCACGAATTAAGAGAGAGAACTGGCTTAGTTTTGTTCGCATATTTATTAAATATCATCATTTTACATATTATCCTAGTTAAAAATAATTTAATTTATTTAAAATACATAAGACATGGTCATAAATAATTAAAAGAGGTTAGATAAGAAATTCTTTATTCGGTACGTATTAAATTAATCTCAAATCAATTTCCACCTTATTAATATGTATACTTAAAATAGTCATTTGATAAGAATTATATAAAGTTGGTTTCCAGTTAAAATTATTAAAATATTATGTCTCTTATACTTAACAGTATCACAAAGTGCATTCGGTTTTGCGTTTGGGTCTCCAGATCTCGATAGCGTCCGTTCCCGAAACAGCAAGAACCTCGTTTAAGTAGTCAATCTACATAAATTTAAAAAAAACTATAATTAAATAAAATCTCTTATCAAAAATATCTTAGGGGCCGTCCTTAAATTACGTAACGGTTTATAGGCTAGATTTTTAATATAATAGTTCAATTTTCATCCGTAAACGATAAATTCCCGACAAAAAAGTGTCAAAGTTTATATTTCAATAAAAAAAATTAAAATAAAAAAAAATTTAAACATAAAAAGGCGAATTTTCAACAAATAAAAATTTTTTCACTCCAAATAAAGAATTTTCTTTAAAAAAATTTAATTTTCAAACTAAAATATAATTTTCCAGCAAAAAAATTAATTTTCCACGAAACTGATGCATTTGTAACCAACAAACATGAAATTTCAAACCAAGAGAATTATTATTTTTGTTACTAAAAAATGAGAATTTTCAACTAAAAAAGATCAATGTTAAAAAATGGAATAGTTGAATTTTCAGGTAAAAAATTAATTTTAAACAAAAAAAAGGCTTTTCGACTAAACAGTTAAATTTTCATCCGACAAGAAACAAAAAATACATATTTACAATATTATTTAAGTTTTACCCAAGTAGTTGAATTATCAATTAAAAATTTTTTTTAATAGTTAAAATTTTGACCAATGAGATAAATTTTCCACAAAAAATATAAATTTCCAAGAAAAAATTTATTCAAAAAGTTGCTTTTTCATAAAAAAAAGTTATTTCTATTAAAACAGATAGATTTTTAAATCAAAAAGATAAATTTTCAAAAAAGTAATTGAATTTTCTGTTAAAAAAGATTTCAGTTGATAGTTCACTATCAAAGTATGAATTTTTAAACAAGAAATAAGTTTATAAAAACTGAATTTTCAAACCAAAAAGACGAATTTTTTGCAATCAAAAACTATGAATTTTTAACAAAATAGTTTAATTCTCTACGAAATAGTTGCATTTGTATTCAGGAAAGATGAAATTTATACTAAAACAGATGAATTTTTAATAACAAACCACAATTTTTTTTTAAATTACACTGTCATACAGAGAATATTTCAGTTCATTTTTCAACTGAAAAATATAAATTTTAAACCAAAATTAAAATTTAAACTAAAGAGTTGCATTTTTATCGAAGAAAAATACAATTTCTCTTAAAATAAATAAATTTTCAATAATAAAAAAAAATTCAAACAGAAGTTGAATTTTCATCCAGAAAAGATTTCAGTTATATTTTCAACACAAAAATATTTAATTTAAACAAAAAATAAATTTTCTACGAAATAATTACATTTTCAACAAAACAGCAGAATTTTCAAACAAAAAATATGAATTTTTAACAAAATTGTTAAATTTTCAACCAAACAGTTGCTTTTTGATCCAAGAAAGGCGCAATTTCTGATAAAGAAGGTGAATTTTAAAATCCAAAAAGACATACTTAAAAAAAAAGAGGTTGAATTTTCAACCGAACAGTTGAATTTGTAGTCAAGAAAGATGAAATTTCTCCTAATGCAGATGAACTTAAAAATATTTTGAAAAATAGAAAAATTTTTATCCAAAGAAGTTTCCAGTTTAATTTTAAAGAACAGGATAAGAATTATTTAAAATAAGTTTATTTTCTGCTAAATAGTCAAATTTTTATCCCAAAAAGTTGGAATTTTGAACAAGATTGTTACATTTTTTAACCAAAAATTTGCATTTATGCCAATGAAAAATGAAAATTCTATTAAAACAGGTGAATTTTTAAATCAAAAAGACAAATTTTCATCAAAAAAAAAAAAAGAGTTAAGTTTTCTTTCAAAAAGATTTAAAAATAGGAATTTTAAACAAAAAGTAAATTTTCTAGGAAATAGTTTTAATTTTCAACAAAACAGTTGTCGTTTTATACTTATACTAAAAAATATGAACTTTTAAATCAAAAAGACAAATTTTTAAGAAAAAAAAGTTTTTATCTAAAAAATTGTTAATCCAAAAAGACGAATTTTTAACAAAACAATTGGATTTGCAACCAAAAAGGACATACTTTCAAGAAAAATGTTAAATTTTGAACCAAATAATAAAATTCACACCTAAAAGTGAGGTCCCTTAGATAAACTTTTCTTTCTTTCTTGAGTGAAAAATCTCCATTTGTTTAATATTCGTCTTTCTCGTTTTAAAAGTCTTTTTTTTGTATAGTTAAAATCCAACGATTATGTTAAAAATTTAATTATTTTGTTGTAAATTCAAGTATTTTGTTAAAAATACATTTTTTTGTTATAAATAAATTAATAAATTTGCGTTTGAAATGCATATTTTACTAAATACAAATGGTACATAAATACTAATAAATGAACGATAAATAATAAATAATAATAATAATTTCACAAATATTACCAAATATTTCATAAATATTTCAAAGATTTTGAAATAATTGACAAAGATTTTACAAAGATTTGACAAAACTTTCAATGATTTCTCAAATATTTCAGAGTTTTCAAATATTTTGCAAAAATTTCAGATATACTTAAAAGATCTTACAAGGCTTTAATTATTTACCAAATATTTCATAAAAATTTTAACAATTTTACAAATATTCAAAAATGTTTAAAAAATATTTTTAATATTTCGCAGATTTCTAAAGATTTCAGACAATTTTTACATAAATTTGAAATGTTTCGCAAAGATTTCGGATAGATTTCAAAGATTTCAATAATTTCAAAAATATTACCAAACATCTCAAGAATATTAAGAAGATTTCGGATAAATTAAAAAGATTTCACAGAGGCATGAATAATTTGCTGATTTCAATAATTTCAGAAATGTTTAAACATTTTTTAAAGATATTGAAAGATTTTACAAAGATTTAAATAATTTTATAAGCATTTCAAAAAGTTCTCAAAGATTTCAAAGACTTCACAAAGATTTCAAAGATTTCCTAAAGATTTCAATAATTTAAAAAATATTATCAAATATTTATAAAATATTTGATGTATTTTGCAAATATTTTCAAAGGTTTCACAAAGATTGTAATGATTTCCTAAAGATATCAGAAATATTTAAAAGTTTTCCCTAAGATTTTGGATGGATTTAAAAGATTTCACAAAGATTTCAATGATTTTCCAAAGATATAAAAGATTTCAAATATTTCACAAATATTTCATATACACTCAAAATATTTTACAAAGATTTCAATACTTTCATCAAAATTTTATTAAATATTTCCAAAAATTCAAAGATTTCTTCGCAAAGATTTCCAGAAAGATTTCAATGATTTCCCAAAGATATCAAAAGTTTCAAATATTTCGCAACGATTTCAAAGATTTCTTTGATTTCAAACAAATATTACCAAATAACTCAAAAATATTTCAAAGATTTCTTAGAGATTTCACAAAGATTGGAATGATTTCCCATAGGTTAAAAAAATGTTGCAAAGACTTTGGATAGATTTAAAAGATTTTACAAAGACTTCAATGATTTTTCAGAGATTTCAAAAAGGTTTCAAGCATTTTTACAAATTCTACAAAAAGTTTCAAAAATATTTCAAAGGCTTCCAAAGATTTCACAAAGATTTCAATTATTTTCTAAGCATTTGACAAAGATTTCAAATATTTCGCGAAGATTTCGGATAGATTTAAATATTTCACAAAGGCTTAAATGATTTCCCAACGATTTAAATAATTTTCTAAAGATTTCAAATGTTTTACAAAAAATTCGGATAGTTTGAGAATAGTTCATAAAGACTTCAATCATTTCCCACTGATTTCAACAATTTAAAAAATATACCAAAAATTTAAAAAATACTAAACATATTTTACAAAGATTTCAAAAACTTTATAAAGATTAAAAATATTCCGTAAATATTTCGGATAGATTTGAAAGACTTCACAAAGATTTCAACGATTTCCTGAAGATTTCAATCATTTCAAAAATATTATCAAATATTTATGAAGTATGCGAAATATTTCGCAAAGATTTCTGAAAATTTCACAAAGATTAAAATGATTTTCCAAAGATATTACAAAGTTTTGAATGGTTTCGCTAAGATTTCGGATAGATTTAAAAGATTTCAACGAATTCAATGATTTCCCCTTGATGTCAACAATTTCAATTCTCTTTTAAATATTTTATAATGATTTCAATGATTTCAAAGATTTTGGAAAGATTAAAAAGATTTGACAAAAATATCACTGGATTTCCAAAGATTTCAATAATTTCAATTAAATATTTCCAAAATTTTAAAGATTTCTTCGCAAAGATTTCAATGATTTCCCAAAGATATCAAAGGTTTCAAATATTTTGCAAGGCCTTCTTAAAAATTTCACAAAGATTCGAATGATTTCCCATAGGTTAAAAAAATGTTGCAAATATTTTAGATAGATTTAAAAGATTTAACAAAGACTTCAATGGTTTTTCAAAGATTTCACAGAGGATTGAATCATTTTTACAAATTTTACCAAAAATTTCGAAAATATCTTAAAGATTTCAATGATTTTCTAAGCATTTCAAAAAGATTTCCAATATTTTGCAAATATTTCGGATAGGTTTAAATATTTCACAAAGGCATAAATAATTTCCTAACTATTTCAATAATTCTACAAACGGTTAAAAAATATTTCGAATGTTTCCGAAGATTTGAAATATTTTGCAAAAATTTGAACAATTTCACAAATATTATCAAATATTTCGCATATTCCAGAAATATTTCAATGATTTTCTCAAGATTTCACAAAGATTTAAAATGTTTCACAAAAAATTCGGATAGTTCAAAAATAGTTTACAAAGACTTCAAATGATTTCCCAAAGATTTCGACAATTAAAAAAATATTTTAAAAATATTTTAAATACTTTATAAGGATTTTAATGATTTTCCAAAAACATTTCAAAGATTTAAAATATTTCGTAAGGTTTTCGGGCAGATTTAAAAGACTTCAAAAGATTTCAATGATTTCCTAAAGATTTCAATCATTTCAAAAATATTGTCGAATATTTATAAAGTATTTGAAATATTTAGAAAAGATTTCACAAAGATTATAATGATTTCTTAAAGATGATTTTTAAAGTTTTGCTAAGATTTCGGATAGATTTAAAAGATTTCACAAAGATTTCAATGAATTTCTAAAGATATAAAAGATTTCAAATATTTCATAAAGATTTTTGATAGATTTAAAAGATTTTACAAAGATTTCAAAGATTTTAATAATTTCACCGAAATATTACCAAATAGTTTCAAAAATATTATTAAATATCTCACAAATATTTCGAATATTTCTTAAAGATTTCACAAAGATTAGAATGATTTCCCATAGGTTAAAAAAATTTGGCAAAGATTTCGGATAGATTAAAAAAATTTAACAAAGACTTTAATAATTTTTCAAAGATTTCACAAAGGTTTCAATAATTTTTACAAATATTACCAAATTTATCGAAAATTTCCAAAGATTTCAGAAAGATTTCACAATGATTTCAAAGATTTCGCAAAGATTTAAACAATTTCATAGAGATTATCAAATATTTCAAAAATATTTCCCATATTTCACAAAGATTTCAAATGTTTTTTTTTTTTAAATCAGATATTTTATTATTAGGTCACAAAGACTTTAATAATTTCCCAAACATTTCAATAATTTAAAAAATATTAATAAAAATTTATAAAAAGGTTTAAATATTTCGCAAAGATTTCCAAATATTCTAGAAAAATTTCAGAAAGATTCAACCATTTAAAAAATATTTTAAATATTTTTATAAAGATCTCAAAGATTTCAAATATTTTGTGAAGATTTCGGATATAATTAAATGATTTCACAAAGATTTCAATGATTTCCCAAAGACATCACAAACATTTGAAAGGTTCCGCTAAGATTTCTGATAAATTAAAAAGATTTCACAGAATTCAATTATTTTCCGAAGATGTCAACAATTTTAATAATCTTTTAAATATTTTATATTATTTTTTTTAAGAATTAATTTGGTTGAAAATTTTTTTTTGGTTAAAAAGTCGTTTTTTAAATAGAAAATCTACATTTTTTGTTGAAAATTAAACAGCATAAATAGGAATGAATTTCCTTGTCTGCAAATTCGTTTCTTTTTAGTTGAAAATGAATTTTTTTTCAACTGAAAATATAACTATTCCATCTTCGCTTAAAATATATATATCCTTCGTTAAAAATTAATTCATTTCTCTGAAAACTCGTTTTTTGTTGTTGTTTAAAATTTACTTTTCTAACTGCAAAATGAACTATTCTAGTTTTTGTTTGTAAATTTATCTTTTTTAGTTAAAAATTTATATATTCTATTGAAACTGTAGTTTTTTGGTCGAAAGTGTATCTTTTAGGTTTAAGATTGTATTATTTTCTTGAGAATTAATTTTTTTGTTGAAAAATTAATTGTTTAAAATAAAAAATTAATTCTTCTATTTTTGTTTAAAAACTAAGTTTTTTTGATAAAAAAAACTATTGTGTTGAAATTTTTTTTCAACATTTATTTTTCTAACATTTCAACTTTTCTAATTTTGGTTGAAATTATATTTTTCTTAGACGAAAATTCATGAACTTTGTTGTAAACGAGTCCTTTTTGGCAGAAAATTTCAACCATTCAAAAAATATACCAAACATTTAAAAATATACCAAATATTTCAAAAATATTTTTAATATTTTATAAAGATCTCAAGGATTTCCCAAAGATTAAAAATAATTCTCAAATATTTCCAATATTTTGTAAAGATTTCAGATAGAATTAAAAGATTTTGATCATTTTAGAAATATTATCAAATATTTCTAAAAAAGTTTAAATATTTCGAAAAGATTTCCAAATATTCCAGAAATATTTCAATGAGTTCACAAATGTTTAAAAAATATTTCGAAGATTTCCAAAGATTTCAGAAAGATTTCAAAGATTTAGTAAAGATTTAAACAATTTCAAAAGTATTGTCGAATATTTCAAAAATATTTCACAAAGATTTCAAATGTTTTTCAAAAAATTCGGATAGTTTAAAAAAAAGACTTTAATAATTTCCCAAAGATTTGAACTATTTAAAAAATATTTGTATTATTTTATGAACATCTTAAGGATTTCCCAAAGATTTCAAATGCTCCACAAAGATTTCCAATATTTTCTAAAGATTTCAATCATTTCAAAGATATGATCAAATGTTTATAAAAAGTTTAAATATTTCACAAAGATTTCCAAAGATACCAGAAAGATTTCAAAGACTTCGCAAAGATTTAAACAATCTCACAGATGTTATCAAATATTTAAAAAATATTTCACAAAGATTTCAAATGTTTCTAAAAAAATTCGGATAGTTTAAAAATAGGTCAAAAAGACTTTAATAATTTCCCAAAGATTTCAACCATTTAGAAAATATTTTTAAAATATTTGAAATTTTTTTATAAAATTCTCAAGGATTTCCCAAAGATTTTAAATGCTTTACAAAGATTTCCAATCTTTTGTAAAGATTAAAAGAATTTCACAGATATTATCAAATATTAAAAAAATATTTCACAAAGATTTCAAATGTTTCTGAAAAAAATTCGGATAGTTTAAAAACAGGTCAGAAAGATTTTAATAATTTCCCAAAGATTTCAATAATTTGCAAAATATTTAAAAAATATTTTTAATATTTTATAAAGATCTCAAGGATTTCCTAAATAATTCAAATAATTTTCAAAGATTTCGGATAAAATTAACAGATTTCAATAATTTCAAAAATATTATTAAATATTTATAAAAAAGTTTAAATATTTCGCAAAGATTTCCAAAGATTCCAGAAAGATTCAAAAGATTTCACAAATGTTTAAACAAATATTTCGAATATTTCAAAAGATTTCAGGATGATTTCAAAGATTTAAACAATTTCACAGATATTATCAAATATTTCAAAAATATTTCACAAAGATTTCAAATGTTTCTAAAAAAATTTAGATGGTTTAATAATAGGTCACGATAGATTACAAAAAATTTCAAAGAATTCAATAATTTCCCAAAGATGTCAAAAAATTCAATAGTATTTTAAATAATGTACAAGAATTTCAATGATTTCTCAAAGATTTCAGGAATAGTTTAAAGATTTCAATAATTTCAAAAATATTATTAAACCTCCATAAAATGTTCGATAAAGTTTGCAAAGATTTTCGATAAATGTAAAAGATAAGACTTGAATAATTTTTCAAAGATTTGAAAAATTTCACAAATATTTCAAATATTCGACAAAGATTTCAATGATTTCTCAAATATTTGGCAAAGGTTTCGGAAAGATTAAGAAAATTTCACAGACACATCAAATATTTCACAAAGACATCAGGTAGATTTTTAGAAAAATTCAAACGATCTGATGAATTAAATCATTATATTTCATAAATAATTATTAAATAAACATTACTTACACTTGCAATTTCACCGTAACCACAAGTCAAGGTAGTCAAAGGTTGCGGAGGATCAGTAGGACTCGAAATCCGCACAGTCTTATCCAAGGAACTGGTGATAAGGCAACCAGCAGAACAATGAACGCCCGTGATTCCTTTTAAATGTTCAGTTTTGTAACACTTGACTGGTTCAAAATCCTTCTTTGGATCCAAAATGTGTATTTTCGCGGTTGTGTCTCCCACATAGACAATATCCTTTTTCAAACACAAACTCATTGGAAAAGAATTTTTGGAAAGCTGAAAAAAAAACATTAAATTTCACACTCTCTTCTCTCATATAAATTAAAATGGGCCGAAAAAAAACTACTTCTTTTTAAGTAGCGGATTCTAATAGTAGGAAAAAAAGATTTTGTAAGACGTAAATTGTAGATAAAAAACTTTATTAGTTGCAATTTTAACCAAATAGTTGAATTTTCAAAACAAAAAGACCATTTTTTTAGAGGGTACTTAAATTTTTAACCCGCAAAGCTAAATTTTCAATTAAAAAAGTTCATTTTCAGCCAAGAGGATCAATTTTCAAACAAGAAAGACGACTTTCCTACCATAAAATATAAATTTTTGATCCAACAAGACGAATTTTTAAGAAAATAGTTTCGTTTTTAATCAGAAAATACGATTTTGAGGAAATAGTTCGATTTACAACAAAATATTTAGATTTTTTAAACAAATAGCTGAATTTTTGACCTGAAAAGATGATTTTTCAACCAAGAAGATTATTTTTCTGCCAAAATATGAATTTTAATCTAAATAGTTAAAGTTTAAACTGAAAAAGAGCATTTTTCAACCTAAACTAGAACAGTTAAATTTGCAGTTAAAACTAATTAAAAAAACGAATTTAAACAAAAAATATTAAAAATTCAACTATTTTTGTAGAAAATTAGTCTTTTTAGAATGAAAAATTTAATAATTTGATTAAAAATTCATCTATTTGGTAGAAAAATTACTTTTCTGTTGAAAAATCATATTTTCGGGTTGAAAATTCAATTGTTTTACCAAAATTTGTGTTTAATTTTAGTTTAATTCAATGCTTTTTATTTAAAATTGAAATCCTTTTTAGTCCCTTAGTTAAAAACTCGACTCTTTCGTAGAAAATTGAACTATTTTTTTGAAAATTCAATTATTTTGTTGAAAATTCAACTATTTTGGTTAAAATTTTCACTAGTTTTTGGAAAATTTTTCAATTTTGATTAAATAAGTTTTTAAAAAAATTTAAACTTAATGTATTCTAAAATATTTACACTGAAAATATTAAAAATTCAGCTGTTTCTGTAGAAAATTAGTCTTTTTGGGCTTGAAAATTCAACTAAATTTGGATAAAAAAAAACTTTCTTCTGAAAATTCATATTTTCGGGTTAAAAATTCAATTGTTTTGTACAAATTTTCGTTTTTGAATTCATATCTTTTGTTTGAAGATTCAACTATTCATATGAGTTGAAAAATCATCTCTTTGGCTGAAAATTCGACTATTTTGGCTGAAATTTCCACTATTTTATTGAGAATTCGTCAATTCTGGTTAAATTGTTTTGTTATTAAAAATTAAAATCTTGTTTATTTAAACCCTAAATTATCAGATTTTTCGATCGAGAATCCATACGTTTTGTTTGAAAATCTAACTGTATTGTCGATAACTGAAATACTTTGTTGAAAATTTATTTTTTGAAAAGAATCATCATATGAGAAGATAAATCATATTGAAAATATGTCAAATTCGATTTAATTCAATGCTTTTTTTTAAACTTAAAATTAAATTTTGTCATAGGAATTAAAAACTCATCCCTTTCATTGAAAATTGTACTATTTTGTTGAAATTTCAATTATTTCGTTTCAAATTAACTTTTTCGTTGGAAATTCTTCGTTTTAGTTTAAAAATGTAATTATCTTGGTTGAAATTTTAACTTTTTTATTGAAAATTTATCAATTTTGGTTTAATTTAATGTTTTCTCAATTTGAAATTAAAATCTTTTTTAGTCCTATGAGTTAAAAACTTATCTCTTTCGTATAAAATTGAACTATTTTGTTGAAAATTTAACTATTTTGGTTAAAATTTCAATTATTTGGTTTAAAATTAACTGTTTCGTTGGAAATTCTTTATTTTTGTTTAAAAATTTAATTATCTCGGTAAAAATTTTTTATATTTTTTTGAAAATGTGTTAATTTTGGTTTAATTCAATGTTTTTTAAATTTAAAATTGAAATCTTTTTTAGTCCTATTAGTTAACAAACTCATCTCTTTCAAAAAATTGTGAATTGTGATTGAATACAATTTTTTTATTTAAGCTTGAAATATTCTAAAACATTTCAACTGAAAATATTAAAAATTCAACTTTTTCTGCAGAAAATTGGTCTTTTTGGACTTGAAAATTCAACTAAATTTGATAGAAAAATAACTCGTACGGACTCATAAAATAATATTTTGGTTGAATTTAATGTGTTTTAATTTAAAATTAAAATATTTTTTTAGTTCACATGAGTTGAGTATTTATTTCCTTAGTTGAAAATTTAACTGTTTTGTTAAAAATTCAACTATTTTCGTTGAAATTTTAATTATTTGGTTTGAGATTAACTGTTTCTCTGAAAATTCTTAATTTTAGTTAAAAAATTTAATTATCTTGGTTGAAATTTTAACTTTTTTATTGAAAATTTATAAATTTTGATTTTCATTTTGTTGAAAATTCAAATATTTTTGTTGAAAATTCAATTATTTGGTTTGAAATTAAATGTTTCGTTAAAAATTCTTTACTTTAGAATAAAAATGTATCAATTTTGGTCTAATTTAATGTTTTTTATTTGAAATTAAAATCTTTTTTAGTCCTATGAGTTAAAAACTCATCTCCTTCGTGGGAAATTGAACTATTTTGTTAAAAATTCAACTATTTTGGTTGAAATTTCAATTATTTTGTATAAAATTAAATGTTTCGTTGGAAATTCTTTATTTTTGTTTAAAAATTTAATTATCTTGTTAAAAATTTTCAACTAACTTTCAGAAAATTTATCAATTTTGGTTTAATTCAATGTTTTTTAATTTATAATTGAAAATATTAGAAATGCCACTGTTTTTATAGAAAATTAGTATTTTTGGACTTGAAAATTTAACTAAATTTGGTAGAAAAATAACCTTTCTTTTGAAATTTCATATTTATCGGGTTAAAAATTCAATTTTTTTGTAGAAACTTTTGTTTTTTAATTCATCTCTTTTGTTTGACGATTCAACTATTCATATGCATTAAAAATAATCTCTTTGACTGAAAATTCCACTATTTTAGTTGAAATTTCCACTATTTTGTTGAAAATTGGCCAATTCTTTTATTAAAAATTAAAAACCTGTTTATTTAAAACCTAAATTATTACATTTTTCGTCAAGAATCCATAAGTTGTGTTTAAAAATCTAACTGTTTTGTTTTTAATTTAAAATTACATTGTTTTTCATATGAGTTAAAAACTCATCTCTTTGATTGAAAATTGAACTACTTTGTTGAAATTTAAATTATGTGGTATAAAATGAACTGTTTCGTTGAAAATTCTTGATTTTTGTTTAAAAATTTAATTATCTTGGTAAAAATTGTAACTATTGTTTTAGAAATCTATCACTTTTTTTTAATTCAATGCTTTTATTTGAAATTGAAATCTTTTTTAGTCCTATGAGTTAGAAACTCATCTCTTTCGTAGAAAATTGAACTATTTTGTTGAAAATTGAACCCTTTTGGTAAAAATTTGCCTTATTTTTTCGAAAATTTTTCAATTTTAAATAAATAAAAGTTTTTTACTTAAACTTAAAATATTGGAAAATATTTGAACTGAAAATATTAAAAATTCAATTGTTTCTGTAGGAAATTAGTCTTTCTGGGCTTGAAAATTCAACTAAATTTCATCATATCGCAAATTTGTTAATTTTGTTTTAATTCAATGCTTTCTTTTTAATTTAAAATTAAATTTTTTTCGTATGAGTTAAAAACTCATCTCTTTGATTGAAAGTCGAACTATTTTGTGGAAATTTCCACTATTTTATTGAAAACTTGCCATAAAAATTCAACTATTTTGGTTGAAATTTCAATTATTTGGTTCAATATTAACTTTTTCGCTGGAAATTCTTTATTTTTGTTTAAAAATTTAATTATCTTGATAAAAATTTGAACTATTTTTTTGAAAATGTATCAATTTTTGTTTAATTCAATGTTATGGATTTAAAATTCAAATATTTTTTAGTCCTATGAGTTAAAAACTCATTTCTTTCGTAGAGAATTGAACTATTTTGTTGAATATTGAACAATTTTGGTGCAAAATTTTACTATTTTTTTTTTCATTTATCAATTTTGGTATAATTCAATGTTTTTTTTTATTTAAAATTGAAATATTTTTAGTCCTAGGAGTTAAAAATTCATCTCTTTCGTAGAAAATTGAACTATTTTGTTGAAAATTCAACTATTTTGGTTAAAATTTTCACTATTTTTTCGAAAATTTGTCAATTTGGATGAAATACATTTTTTTAACTTTTGTAGAAATTTTTTTTTTTTAATTAATCTCTTTTGTTTAACGATTCAACTATTCACATGATTTAAAAAATTATCTCTTTGACTGAAAATTCCACTGTTTTATTGAAAATTCGCCAATTTCGGTTAAATTGAATTCTTTTTTATTAAAATTAAAAAGCTGTTTATTTAAAACCTAAATTATCACATTTTTCGTCGAGAATCCATATGTTTTGTTTGAAAATCTAACCGTTTTGTTTTTAATTTAAAGTTAATTTTTTTTCATATGAGTTAAAAACTCATGTTTTTGATTGAAAATTGAACTACTTTGTTGAAATTTCAATTATTTGGTTTAAAATTAACTGATTCGTGAAAATTTTTTTATTTTATTTTTTTAAATGTGATTATATTAGTTGAAATTTTTACTTTTTTATTGAAAATTTATCAATTTTGGTTTATTTTAATTTTTACTTAAGTGAAAATTAAAATTTTTTAATTTAATTTCAGTTGAAAACTTATCTCTTCAGTTGAAAATTTAACTATTTTGTTGAAAATTCAAATATTTTGGTAGAAATTTCAATTAATTGGTTTAAAATTATCTGTTTTGTTGGAAATTCTTTAAATTTGGTTTAAAAAATTATCAATTTTGGTTAAATTTTACACTATTTTTTTTTTAAATTTGTCAATTTTGATTCAATAAAATTGTTTTAAATTTAAACTTAAAATATTCGAAAATATTTAAACTGAATTGGTTGAAATTTCAATTATTTTGTATAAAATTCAGCGTTTCGTTTGAAATTCTTTATTTTTGTTAAAAAAATTAATTGTAAAAATTGTAACTATTGTTTTGGAAACCTATCACTTTTGTTTAATTCAATGTTTATATTTTTCGTAGAAAATTGAACTATTTTGTTGAAAATTCAACCCTTTTGTAAAAATATGCACTATTTTTTCGAAAATTTGTCAATTTTAAATAAATAAAAGTTTTTTATTTAAACCTAAAATATTCGAAAATATTTAAACTGAAAATATTAAAAATCCAACTGTTTCTGTGGAAAATTATTCTTTCTGGGCTTGAACATTCAACTAAATTTCATCATATTGCAAATTTGATAATTTTGTTTTAATTCAATGCTTTTTTTAAATTTAAAATTAAATTTTTTTTCATATGATTGAAAATCGAACTATTTTGTGGAAATTTCCTCTATTTTATTGAAAATTCGCCAATTTCGGTTGAATTTAATGTGGTTTAATTTAAAATTAAAATATTTTTTTTTAGTTCATATGAGTTGAGTACTCATTTCCTTGGTTGAAAAGTTAACTGTTTTGTTAAAAATTCAACTATTTTGGTTAAAATTTCAATTATTTGGTTTAAAATTAACTATTTCGCTGGAAATTTTTTATTTTTGTTTAAAAATTTAATTATCTTGGTCAAATTAATTCAATGTTTTTTTTATTTAAAATTGAAATCTTTTTTAGCCCTATGAGTTAAAAATTCATCTCTTTCGTAAAAAATTGAACTATTTTGTTGAAAACTCAACTATTTTGGTTAAAATTGTCACTATTTTTCGCAAATTTGTCAATTTGGATGAAATGCATTTTTTTAAACTTAAATTAAAAATATTCTAAAATACTTCTACTGAAAATATTTAAAATTCAACTTTTTCTGTAGAAAATTATTACAAATTCAACTGTTAACGTAGAAAATTAGTCGTTTTAGATTAGAAAATTTAACAATTTAATAAAAAAACAAATTCCACTATCTGGTAGAAAATTAACCTTTCTGTTGAGAATTCCTATTTTTCGAGTTGAAAATTCAATGCTTTTGTAGAAATTTTTGTTTTTTAATTAATCTCTTTTGTTTAACGATTCAACTATTCATATGATTTAAAAAATTATCTCTCTGACTGAAAATTCCACTATTTTGGTTGCAATTTCCACTATTTTATTGAAAATTCGCCACTTTTGGTTGAACTAATTCCTTTTGTTATTAAAATTAAAAATCTGTTTATTTAAAACCTAAATTGTCACATTTTTCGTCGAGAATCCATATGCTTTGTTTAAAAATCTAACTGTTTTGTTTTTAATTTAAAGTTACATTCTTTTCATATGAGTTAAAAACTCACGTCTTTGATTGAAAATTGAACTATTTTGTTGAAATTTCAATTAATTGGTTTAAAATTAACTGTTTCGTTGGAAATTCTTTATTTTAGTTGAAAAATTTAATTAGCTTAGTTGAAATTTTAACTTTTTTATTGAAAATTTATCAATTTTGGTTTAATTTCATGTTTTTTTTATGTAAAATTAAAATCTTTTTTTTATTTCATTTCAGTTGAAAACTTATCTTACTTTAAAATTTAACTATTTTGTTGAAAATTCAACTATTGGTCAATTTTGATTAAATAAATTATTTTTTTGTTTAAACTTAAAATATTAAAAATTCAACTGTTTCTGTAGAAAATTAGTCTTTTTGGACTTGAAAATTTAACTAAATTTAGTAGGAAAATAAATAATATAAACTCATTAAATAATTCATATGAGTTAAAAACTCATCTTTTGATTGAAAATTGAACATTTTGTTGAAATTTCCACTATTTTTTTTTTAAAAAAATTAAAATCTTTTTTTTTAGTTCATATGAACTGTTGAAAAATTTGTCAATTTTGATTAAATATATTTTTTTTATTTAAACTTAAAATATTCTAGAATATTTAAGTTGAAAATATTAAAAATTTAGTAAAAAAATAACCTTTCTTTTGAAAATTCAACTTTTTGTAGACATTTTTGTTTTTAAATTAATATCTTTTGGTTAACGATTCAACTATTCATATGATTTAAAAAATGATATCTTTGACTGAAAATTCCACTATTTTGGTTGAAATTTCTACTATTTTATTGAAAACTCGTCAATTTTGATTAAGTTTAATTTGTTTAAATATAAATTAAAAATATTGTTGGGTTAAACAAAAATTGTCACCATTTTCGTCGAGAATTCATACCTTTTCCCTGAAAATCTAACTACTTGGTTAAGAATATAAACTAAAAAAATAAAATAAATAAATAGGGACCTCAACTGAATATAGGGGATATAGGGACAGTCTCGGAGGCCTCTAAATATTAAAAATTGAACTCTACCGTGATATTTTTCATCGTGCGTCCAGCCCTTTGATCCCAAATTGAAACAGTCTTATCCTCACTCGCCGAAAGTATAAAATTTGAACTCATGGCCAGTCTAATGACCGCCCTCTGATGTGGCTGGTACCTCAATATTGGATGATCTCCCGATCTTGCGTCAAATACCAGAACCGATTTGCAGAAGGACCCTGTCGCAAAACGGGCCAAATCTGGACACGAAGTCACGCAGAGTAAAGCGCCCGAGACGGTCCTGCGGAATTTCACACACCTATGTAAAAAATTAGTAGGCTTGGTTAATTGTTTGTTAGTTATTCTTTCACCGGCATTCTTTGGCTGAGCGAGCAAATGCAGGGCATTTTCAAAATAGCTAATAAAAAAAAAAGAAGAAAAAGTGTCTTCGTCATTAATATATAGCCTTTTTTAATGATTTTTTATTTTATAATCTCAAAGGATGCATGCCTATCTTAAGAGTTCTTAAATGCCCAAGAATTTACTTTTTTGCTCGAGAATATGCTCGAAATTTAAGCTTGAAGAGAGCATTTAAGAGAATTTAAAGCATTTATTTTATAAACAAATATATATCATGATTAGAGCATATATTTTTATAAAAAGATTCTCGAATTAAATAAAAATATTTTTTTTTCTAAATTAGTGAGTTGCTACAGAATAGGTAGTTCCAGAAAGTCAGGGACTTTTCGAAAAACTAAATTTGAAGTTAATTTTATTATTATGGTTGAAAATAGCGACTATTTGGCTGAAAATTCATATTTCTTGGGCGAATTCAACTATTTTTGGTATAAAATTAAAACTATTTTTGGTTTAAAATTCCAATACTTAGTTGGCAGTGGAAGTCATTTGTTAAAAATTGATTTATGTAGTGGATGATTCATAATTTTAGTTGAGAAAATTTTTTTTTCTAAATTTAATTATTTCTTAAAAAATTATGTTTTAAAGTTCAAAATTTATTTATTTAACTGAAAATTTATCTTCTTCAGGTGAAAATTCAAATATTGGACTTACAATTCCTGTATTTTTTTGAAAATTCGAATTTGTGGGAAAATATTCAACCTTCTAGATGACTAATTCTTGTTTTTGGTGTAAAATTTCTTTAAAAGTTCGTCTTTTTTATAGAAAAATCATCTTATTATTTGAAAATTGATCTGTTTGGTTGAAAATGAATTTTTTCTTATTTAAAATTTATTTTTAGTACCTGAAAATGTAAGTGTTTAAAATTAACTCTGAACTTTCATTGAAAATTTAATTATTCTATTTTTAGTTAAAAATGTATCTGTTTTAGTTTAACTTTACTGTATGAAAATTTAAGTATTTTATTTATAGTAAAGAATTGATCTTTTTGGTTGAAAATTCACGTATTTGGTTCAAAATTAATTTTTTTTAGTTGAAAATTCCTCATTTTAGTTTAAAATTCACTTTAACTATTCCATTTTTTTTGGGAAAATTTACCTTTTTTGATAGAAAGGTAATTTTTTTCGTTGAAAATGATCCTGGTTTGCAGAAATTTTAACTATTATATTTTTTTGTTAAGAATTCATTTCTTTGTTTGAAAACAATTTTTGTTTTTTAAAGTCGTTTTTTAAATAGAAAATTCACATTTTTGGTTAAAAATTAAACAGCATGATTGAAAATAAATTTCCTTGTCTGAAAATTCGTTTCTTTTTAGTTGAAAAATAATTTTTCGACTACAAATTTAACTATATTCTATTTTTGCTTTCAAATCTATATTATTAGTTAAAAATTAAATCATTTTGCTGAAAACTCGTTTTTCGGTTGCTTAAAATTTACTTTTTAACTGCAAATTGAACTATTCTAGTTTTGGCTTCTAAATTTATCTTTTTTAGTTAAAAATTTATCTTTTTTTAATTGAAAATTTATATATTTTATTAAAACTGTATCTTTTTGGTTTATAATTGATAGTTTCAACTACAAATTTAATTCTTCTATTTTTGGTTAAAAAGTTTCGTTTTTTTTATAAAAAAAACCTATTAAGCTGAAAATTCGTTTGTTTTTGTTGGTGAACATTTATTTTAGAACAAAATAAAAACAAAATTAACATTAATATTAAATTAAAATTAGAAAATTAATCTTTTGGGTTGGAAATTTTACTATCTGGTTAAAAATTCATATTTTTGGTTTAAAATTCACTTCAACTATTTCGGTTTTTGTGGAGAATTTACCTTTCTTGATAAGTCTAGTGATTTTCCTTAAAAATGTCCTATTTTTTAGAAAATTTAACAATAATATATTTTTTTAAGAATTAATTTCTTTGATCGAAAACAAAATTGAGTTAAAAAGACATTTTTTTAATAGAAAATTCATCTTTTGGGTTGAAAATTTTACTTTTTGGTCAAAAATTAATATTTTTGGTTGAAAATTAAACACCGTGATTAAAAATAAATTTACTTGGATGGAAATTCGTTTCTTTTTAGTTTAATATTACTTTTTTTAAACTGAAATTGTAAATATTCCATTTTTGCTTGAGAATATATATTCTTAGTTGAAAATTAATTAATTTTGCTAAAAACTCGTTCTTTTTAATTTAAATTTACTTTTCTAACTGCAAATTGAACTATTATAGTTTTTGTTTGTAAATTTATTTGTTATGGTTGCAAATTTATATATGTTATTAAAACTGTACATTTTTGGGTTAAAAAATTCATCTCTTGGGTTTAAAATTGAATTATTTTGTTGAGAATTCATTTTTTAAATTTTAAAACTGATTGTTTTAACTAAAAATATAATCCTTATATTTTTGGTTAAAAAGTAATTTTTTGGATAAAAAAAATATGCTGCTGAACATTCGCTTTTTTTGTTCAACTTTAATTTTTCTAATTTTTGTTCAATATTTATTTTTATAACATTTAACTATTCTAATTTTGGTTGAAAATTTTTTTTTAGATGAAAATTCATGGAATTTGTTGAAAAATGAATATTTTTTGGTTTAAAATTAAACACTGGGATTAAAAATTAATTTCATTAGCTAAAAATTCTTTTGCGTTTAAAATTAATTTTTTAATTGAAAATGTAACTATTTCATTTTTGCTTGAAAATCTATATTCTTAGTTGAAAATGAATTAATTTTGCTGAAAACTCGTTTTTTTTGTTCTTTTAAATTGTCTTTCCTAACTGCAAATTGAACTATTGTAGTTTTTGTTTGTAAATTTATTTGTTATGGTTGCAAATTTATATATGTTATTAAAACTGTACATTTTTCGGTTAAAAAATTCATCTCTTGGGTTTAAAATTGAATTATTTTGTTGAGAATTCATTTTTTTATTTAAAAACTGATTGTTTTGACTAGAACTTTAATCCTTCTATTTTTGGTTAAATAGACATTTTTTGGATTAAAAAAATATCTTGTTGAACATTCCCTTTTTTTGTTCAACTTTAATTTTTCTAATTTTTGTTCAATATTTATTTTTATAACATTTAACTATTCTAATTATGGTTGAAAATTTTTTTTTAGATGAAAATTCATGGAATTTGTTGAAAAATGAGTATTTTTTGGTTTAAAATTAAACACCGGGTTTAAAAATTAATTTCATTAGCTAAAAATTCTTTTGCGTTTAAAATTAATTTTTTAATTGAAAATGTAACTATTTCATTTTTGCTTGAAAATCTATATTCTTAGTTGAAAATTAATTAATTTTGCTGAAAACTCGTTCTTTTTAATTTAAATTTACTTTTCTAACTGCAAATTGAACTATTGTAGTTTTGCTTTGTAAATTTATCTTTTTTAGTTGAAAATTTATACAATTTATTAAAAATTTATATTTTTTGATAGACAGTTTATCTTTTGGGTTTAACATTGAATTATTTTGTTGAGAATTCATATTTTTTGTTAAAAATTGATTGTTTTAACTAAAATACTCCAATTTTGGTTGTATTTTTTTTTTAAATGAAAATTCTTGTACTTTGTTGAAAATAAGCATATTTTTGTTAGAAAATTAATCTTTTGGTTTAAAAGTGTAACTAAATATTTGTTTTTTAAATTGAATGTTTTTATTCATAATTAAAATATTATTTAGTTCAAATGAATTGAAAACTTATCTCTTTGGTTAAACATTTAACTATTTTGCTGAAAATTGAACTATTGTGATTGAAAATCCGACTGTTTGATTCAAAATTGGTTAATTTTTATTGAATTTAATTGTTTTTTTATTTAAATTTGAAACATTGTTTTTTTAAATTTACTTTTCTAACTGCAAAATGAACTATTTTATTTTTGTTTTGTAAATTTATATTTCTTAGTTAAAAATTTATATTTTTGGTTAAAAAGTCATTTTTTTATAAAAAAACCTATTTTGTTGAAAATTCGTTTTTTTAATGTTTAAAATTTATTCTTCTAATATTGTAACTATTCTAATTTTGGTTGAAAATGTATTTTTTTTTAATATTGAGAACTCAACTAAATATTGATCTTTTTTGTTTGAAAATCTAACCTAATTTTAGATTGAAAATTCAACTATTTTGGTAGAAATTCCCACTATTTTATTCAAAATTCGTCAATTTTTATTGAACTTAATTGTTCTTTGATTTAAATTATAAATCTTGTTTGGTTAAAATCTGAATTATTACATTTTTTGTTCAGAATTCATATGTTTTGTTTGGAAATCGAACCACTCGGTTAAGAATTAAAATATATATATTTATACATTTACGTTATGTTTTTGGTTGAGAATTAATCTTTTTTCTTAACAATTATTTAATTCTTTATCTAATTAACAATCTAATTGAATGTTTAAATTTTTTTCTAAAAATTCAACAATTTTGTGAAAAAGCCATCCTTCTTTATTGAAAATTCAACCATTTGGTTGCAAATTAATATTTTAGGGTTAAAATTCAACTGTTTGATTGAAAATTAGTCATTTTGGGCTTGAAATTTCAACTAAATTTAATAGGAAAATAACGTTTCTTCTAGTTAAAAATCAATCGTTTAAACTAAAAATTTAATTTTTATATTATAAGTTAAAAAGTTTTTTTTTTTATAAAAAAAATATTTTGTTGAAAATTAATCTTTTGGTTTAAAAATTCAACTAAATATTTGATTAAAAATTCATATTTTTTAATTAAGATTCATCATTTTAGTTAAAAGTTCACTTCTCAGATACAAAATTTATCTTTTTGATTTGAAAACTCAATTAAAAAGTGTTTAAAATCTACTTAGAGTAAATACGATTTTTTAAATTCATTTTTGCTTGAAAACCGATATTCTTAGTTAAAAATTAATTACTTTTGGTAAGAACTCGTTTCTTTGTTTGTTTAAAATTTACTTTTCTAACAGCAAATTGAACTATTGTAGTTTCGGTTTGTAAATTTGTCTGTTTTAGTTAAAAATTTATACATTTTATTCAAACTGTACCTTTTTGGGTAGAAAATTCATCTTTTGGGTTTCAAATTTAATTGTTTTGTTGAGAATTCTTTTTTTTTTGGTTGAAGATTGATTGTTTTAACTAAAAATTTAATTCTTCTACTTTCGTTTAACGTCATTATTTTGATAAAAAAAACTATTTTGTTAAAAATTCGTTTTTTGGATGTTCAAAATTTATTCTTCTAATGCTTTAAATATTCTAATTTTGGTTGAGAATGTTTTTTTTTTTAGATGAAAATCAGTTAATTTTTCTGAAAACTCGTTCTTTTAAATTGAAATTTACTTTTCTAACTGAAAATTGAACTATTATAGTTTTGGTTTGTAAATTTATCTTTTTTAGTTGAAAATTTATATATTTTATTCAAACTGTACCCTTTTTGGTAAAAAAGTCATCTCTTGGGTTTAAAATTGAATTATATGTTGCGAATTCATTTATTTGGTGTTAAAAATTGATTGTTTTAACTAAAAATTAAATTCTTATATATTTTTAAGTATTATTTTTTATAAAAAAAGCTATTTTCTTGAAAATTCTTTTTTTTTTATTGTTAAAAATTGTAACTTTTCCAATTTTGGTTGATTTTTTTTTAGATGAAAATTCATGTACTTTGTTGAAAATTAGTATATTTTGTTAGAAAATTAATCTTTTGGGTCGAGAATTCAACTAACTATTTGGTTAAAATATGAATTGTTACATTTTTTTTTGATAATTCATCTTTTTTATTTGAAAATCTAACCCAATTGGCTGAGAATTGAAATAATTTGCCAAATTTTTTTTTTATGAAGATTTATCATAATAGTTGAAAACTCATCTCCTTGCTTGAAAGTTGAACTATTTTGTTGAAAATTTAATTATTTGGTTTCAAATGATCTGTTTTGTCGGAAATCTTTTATTTTAGTTTGAAAATTTAAGTATCTTGGTTGAAATTTTAACTATTTTATTGAAAATTTATCAATTCAAATATTTTGGTTGCAATTCTCACTATTTTATTCAAAATTCGTCAATTTTTTGGTTCAAAATGGATTTTTTTTAAATGAAGATTTTGGTAGAATATTAATCTTTTGGTTGAAAAATTCATATTTTTGGTTGAAGATTCATTTTATTCCTACTACTTTTCCAATTTTAAGCGATAATTTTCCCCGCAAAATTCAAATAATGTACTTATTATTAATAGAGAGAGTAAATACGATTTTTTAACTCCATTTTTGTTTGAAAATCGATATTCTTAGTTGAAAATTAATTACTTTTCCTAAAAACTCATTTTTTTTCTTTAAAATTTACTTTTCTAACTAAAAATTGACCTATTCTATTTTTGATTTGTAAATTTATCTTTTTTAGTTAGAAATTTATATATTTTATTCAAACTGTACCTTTTTTGGTAGAAAGTTGATCGTTTTTTGGGTTTAAAATTGAATTATTTTGTTGAGAATTAATTTTTTTGGTTAAGATTGATTGCTTCAACTTAACATTTAATTCTCCTATTTTTTGTTCAAAAGCTTTTTTTATAAAAAAACTATTTTGTTGAAAATTCGTTTTTTTATGTTCAAAATTTATTATTCTAATATTTTAAGTATTCTAATTTTGGCTAAAAATGTATTTTTTTATATGAAAATTAATGTAATTTGTTGAAAATAAGTCTTTTTTGTGAGAAAATTAATCTTTTGGGTCGAGAATTCAACTAACTAATTATTTAAATATTGAAATACTTTGTCAAAAATTTAGTTTTTTGATAAAGATTCATCATATTAATTGAAAACACATCTCCTTGCATGAAAGTTTAACTATTTTTATGAGAATTTAATTATTTTGGTTAAAATTTCAATTATTTGATTAAAAATTATCTTTTTTGTTCAAAATTCTTCATTTAAGTTTAAAAATTTAACAATCTTGGTTGAAATCATAAGTATTTTATTTAAAATTTATCAATTTTATTGAAAATTCGTGAATTTCGGTCGAATTTGATTGTTTATTTTTTATTTTTAAGTAAAATTTTATGTGCTTAAAATATGAATTATTACAATTTTCGTTGAGAATTCATGTTTTTTTTTAATCGAACTACTCGGTTAAGGATTGAAATATATATTTTTATATATTTAGGTTATATTTTTGGTTGAGAATTAATATTTTTTTCTTAACAATAATATTATATAATTTAATGTTTAATTATTTTTCTGAAAATTCAACCATTTGGTTTAAACTATTTGGGTTGAAAATTCATATTTTAGGGTTAAAATCCAACTGTTTTGTTGAAAATTAGTCTTTTTGGACTTGAAAATTCAACTAAATTTGGTAGAAAAATAACTTTTCTTCTGGTTGAAAGTTGATTGCTTGAACTAAAAATTTATTTTGTTATATTTTAAGTTAAAAAGTCTCTTTTTTTCAACAAAAAAAAACTATTTGTTGAAAATTCGTTTTTTTTTTGTTGAACATTTATTTTCCTAGCAATTTAACTATTCTAGTTTTGGTTAAAAATTGATTTTTATTTTAGATGAAAATTCATGTACTTTGTTGAAAATTAGTATATTTTTGTTAGAAAATTAATCTTTTGGGCTGGGAATTCAACTATTTGTTTAAAATATGAATTATTACATATTTCGTTGTGAATTCATCTTGTTTGTTTGAAAATCTAACCTATTTGGTTGAGAATTGAAATACTTAGTAAAAAATGTATTTTTTGTTAAAGATTCATCATATGAGTTAAAAACTCATCTACATGTATAAAAATTTAATTATTTTGTTGAAATTTTAACTATTTTATTGAAAATTGATCAATTTTTGTTTAATTCAATGTTTTTATTTAAAATAAAAATATTTTTTAGTTCGTATGAGTAGAAAACTTACCTTTTTTGTTAGAAATTTCTACTATTTTATTGAAAATTCGCCAATTTTGTTAAAAAGTCACCTTTTTTATTGAAAATTGAAGTATTTTCGTAGAAAATTCAACCCTTTGGTTGAAATTTCATATTTTAGGGTGAAAATTTAACTTTTTTGTTGAAAATTAGTCTTTTTGGACTTGAAAATTCAACTAAATTTGGAAGAAAAATAACTTTTCTTCTGTTCGAAAATTGATTGTTTCAACAAAAAATGAAAATTTTTATACTTTAGGTTATAAAGTCTTTTTTTTATAAAAAAAACTATTTTGTTGAAAATTAGTTTTTTTTTTGTTGGATATTTGCATCTCTAACATTTTAACTATTCTAATTTTGGTTGAAAATTGATTTTTTTTAGATGAAAATTTTGGTAGAAAAGTAATCTTCCGGTTCAAAAATTCAACTAAATATTTGATTAAAAATATATAGGTATATATGAACATGTTGTATAATTCAATTCCAATAATATTATTCCTATTGTGAATGGTTAAACTGCGATGCGCCACCTGGTGACAAAAAATCCGAACTAAAAATAACAGGTATGATTTTAAAGATGCATTTTAATTAGCGCATAAAAATGTTTATTATGATATAATTCAGTCTAAAATGCGCATTTCCAAAATCGTCCACTTTAACCAATTTAAAATTTTATATTTTAATTGTCGAGTGCACATTTTAGTTTAAAGAATTTTAAAATGCAGTTTTAAAGACTTAAGGAATTAAAAATTAGAAGCTATGGAAATCGAAGATTTTAGATAAAAAAAAAACATTTTTACCTGATCAACTATGAATATAAATTAATAATGATTTTTAAAATTTAATTGTTCTTTAGGATTTAAAAAGAGAATAATAATTAATTTTACACGATTCGAAATCAGTTCGCAATTTTGGAATTTCCAGTTTCTACGTTAAAAATTATGTAAACTATTTCAATTTGAAAGTATTATTAGTTAAATGTAAACGCCGGATTGAAACATTATGAACTGTTTTCAATTTTAAAATAACTTAAAATAATGTATTCATAAATAAAAGCTTTAATTGTTTTTGTTAACTATTTGTTTTTATATGACGATTTGTTTTTAGTATTAAATCATTGTTTTATACTTTACAAAACAATCATAAAAACATTTGTATGAAAAAATTAAAATACGCCTTTAAAATTGTACCTACTCTTTCTAGTTCCAGTTTTCGGCACCAGATGGCGAAATGGTAGCCCACCATTCCCAATTACTCGAACTTCTTTTACCATTTCCAATTTGAAGCGATAAATTTTCCCGCGAAATTCAAATAATTGAATTATTATTAATAGGGCCAGAAAATAGGATTTTTGAAATCCCAATTAAAAAATGCTTCTAAATGCTCATTAAATTCTCACACAGCGCGTAAAGGCTGAGGATATTCTCGTGCATATTTTCATGCTCGTGATAATTTCTCCGAGCACTTAAACTCTTTCGAACACTAGCCTTTCTCGCTCAGCCTGTCCGCCTCCAAATTAGCGGCAAATGACCGGCTTGGTTCTCATGTACATCTCATATGTTGTCAAGTGGGCAAGACCGGCTTCAGTTAAAGCCCAGGATTTAATCGTTCGGTCCCAGCTGCAGCTGTAAATTGTGTCCTTGATGGCCGTCAAATCCCAAATCCATCCTTCATGTGCTAAATCGACTGACACCGATTTTGGACATTTACTTTCGTCATTTGGCAACCGCCACAAAACGAGGGTGCGATCTCTTGCACCAGATATACAGAGTTCGCCATTCTGAAAATTAATTTAAATTAATTGTTTAAAAACAGGGGAAATAGGTTGATTTTCCATGAATCATTTTTTGCGATTTGAGAGTAGTTTTTATTTAATTTTACACAGTTTTTTTTTTAATTTCATGCTCGCAGGATGATAGAAAATTGAAATTTTTGTGCGAAGGGTGTAAATTTTTTAAATAATTTATTAATATTTATAAATAAAGATGAAAAAAGCCTTTTTTGTTGACAAAATTCATTATTGAAAAAACTTTGCATTATATCCTTATGAAAATGGGTACTTAAGGGTTTCTGGGGTCGCTGAATATGAATCAGGACTCAGGTTTTGAAAATTCAAAATGGCGGATCCAATACGGCTGCCGAAATTGGGAGTATTTTTGGATTTTATCTGAAAATTGGTATACAGGGTTTTTTGGGGTGAGTGATCACGAATATGAACTCAGATTTTGGAAATTTAAAATGGTGGATCCAAGATGGCGCCCGAAACTTGGAATATTTTTGGATTTTTTTCTGAAAATTGTTATACAGAGGTTTTCGGGATCGCTGATTACGAATATGAAATCAGACTTTGAAAATCCAAAATGACGGATCCAATATGGCGGTCAAAATAATAAAGTTTTCTGGATTTTTTAAAAAATAGTGTACAAGGATTTTTGGAGTCACTGATCACGAATCTGAATTTAGATTTTGAAAATTCAGAAAATTGGTACTAATCCATGTTTTAGGTGAGTAGGTGTATTTTTTTCAAACTGCAATATTCTCAATGTTTGTCATTTTGAATACAGATTCATGATCAGCGACCCCCTGTCTGTGCTAACTTTCAAAAAACAATTTAGAAATATTTTGAATTTTGGCCCGCCATTTTAAATGTTCAAAATCTAAGTTCATATTCGTGGTCAAAGATACCAAAAACCCCTGAACACCAATTTCCAAAAAAAATATCCAAATTTTGCCCGCCATATTGGATCCGCCATTTTGAATTTTCAAAATCTGAGTTCGGATTCGTGATTAGCGACTCCAAAAAACCCCTGTATACCAATTTTCAGAAAAAATAAAAAATATGCCAAACGTTAACCGCCATATTGGACCCGCCATTTTGAATTTTCAAAATCTGAGTTTAGATTCGTAATCAGCGACCCCAAAAACCCCTGTGTACCAATTTTCATGAAAACTCGTTTCCCTGAAAAATATATGCCGGAAAGGGTTAATCAATATATAATTATATATGTATCTCTGCATTGTATTTTTAATAAAATAGGTGAATTTTCTAACAAAAATAATGAACTTTCAACGAAGAAAGAACAATTTTCAACCAAAAATGAAACAGTTCAATTTTTTGCATAGAGAGGAATAAATTTTCGATAAGAAAACGAATTTTCAACAAAATTGTAAAATTTTCAATCAAAGATATGAGCATTTAACTAAAATTATGAATCTTCAATTAAAAATGTTTTCAACATTATAAAAATTATAAACTTTCGCGAAAAAAGTTAAATTTGTAACCAAATAGTTAATTGAATTTTCAACCGAAAAGATGAATTTTCTACTTTTAATTTAATTTTTAAAATTTTTTAATTTTATATCTTCATTTTTTCTAAAATAAATTTTTACCAAAAAAGGACTCACTTTCAACAAAGTACATGAATTTTCATCTAAAAAAAAAATCAACGAAAATTAAAATAGTTAAAATGTTAGAAAAGTAAATGTTGAACAAAAAAAAGCGAATTTTCAACAAGATATTTTTTTATCTAAACAAATGTCTTTTTAAACAAAAATATAAGCATTAAATTTTGAATTAAAACAATAAATTTTGTACTAAAAAATTAATTCTCAACAAAATAATTCAATTTTAAACTCAAGAGATGAATTTTTTACGAAAAAAGTTACGGCTTTATAAAAATATATAAATTTGCAACTAGGAAAGAAAAATGTACAAACCAACACTAAAATAGTTCAATTTACAGTCAGGAAATAAAAGTTTAAACAAAAAAATGTGTTTTTAGCCAAATGAATTAATTTTAAACTAAGGATATAGATTTTCAAGCGAAGATGGAATAGTTATATTTTTAGTTTAAAATAATTTATTTTCAACTAAAAAGAAACGAATTTTCAGCCAAGGAAATTTATTTTTAAGCACGGTATTTAATTTTCAAGGAAAAATATGAATTTTCGACTGAATAGTAAAATTTTGAACCCACAAGATGAATTTTTTTATAAAAAACAACTTTTTAAATAATTTTTTTTTCGATGAAAGAAATGAATTCTTGAGAAAAAAATATTATAGTTAAATTTTCTACAAAACTGGACATTTTTTAAGGAAAAACATTAGACTTTTATCAGAAAAGGTCAATTTTTCACAAAAAGCGGAATAGTTAAAGTGAATTTTAAACCAAAAATATGAACTTTTAACCAAATAGTTGAATTCTCAAACCAAAAAGATGAACTTTCTACAAAAAAGATACAGTTTCAATAAAATATATAAATTTTTAACCAAAAAAAGATGAATTTTCAACTAAAAAAGATAAATTTACAAGCTAAAACTAGAATAGTTCAATTTGCAGTTAGGCACAAATTTTCAGACAAGGAAATTTATTTTTAATCCCGGTGTTTAATTTTCAACCAAAAATATGAACTTTTCACCAAATAGTGGAATTTTCAATCCAAAAGATGAATTTTCTATTTAAAAAAGGACATTTTAAATAAATTTTTCTTTTCAACTAAATAAATGAATTCTTAATAAAAAATATAATAGTTAAATTTTCTACAAAACAGGACATTTTTGAGGAAAAAGATTACCTTTCTATTAAAAAAGGTTAATTTTCCACAAAAAATGGAATAATTAAAGTGAATTTGAAACTAATATGATAAATCTCCAACTCAAAAGATGAGTTTTCTACCTTTAATTTAATTTTAATTTTTTTACTTTACATTTTAATTTTTTCTAAAATTAATTTTCACCAAAAAAGACTCATTTTCAACAAAGTACATGAATTTTCATATTGAAAAAATAAATTTTCAACCAACATTAGAATATTTTAAATGTTAGAAAAATTAATTTTGAACAGAAATTAGAAAAATTGAAGTATTTTTAATAAATTAGGTGAATTTTTAATGAAGAAGGTGAATTTTATACAAAAATGATGAACTTTAAACGAGGAAAGAACATTTTCAGAAAACAATTTTTCAACAAAATAGTCCAATTATTAATCAAAGATATCAGCATTTAACTAAAAATATGAATCTTCAATAAAAAAATGTTTCCTACATTATGAAAATTATGAACTTTCGCCAAAAAAGTTAACTGTAAACTAAATATAATTTATAATATAATATTAAATATAAATCAAAAGTAATTGAACTGAACCAAATTTGATACATTGTCAATCAAATAATGGATATTTTCCCCAAAATAGTTTAATTTTCAACAAAATAGTTAAATTTTCAACAAAGGAGATGAGTTTTCAACTTACATGATGAATCTTGATCAAAAAATAAATGTTTAAATAAGTATTTCAATTCTCAACCAAATAGTTAGTTGAATTCTCGTACATGAATTTTCATCTAAAAAAAATCAATTTTCAACAAAAAGAAAACAAATTTTTAACAAAATAGTTTTTTTTTATAACAAAAAAATTACTTTTTAACCTAACATATAAAAATTAAATTTTTATTTTACACAAACGATTTTCAACAAATGTAAAACATTTGCATTTTTAACCTTAACATATGAATTTTCAACTAAAAGGTTGAATTTTCAATAAAAAGGAGGACTTTTTAACAGAAAAAGATGAGTTTTCCATGCATAAGATGACTTCTAAACAAAAATGTAATAATTCATATTTTAACCACATAAGATTTTAAATTAAAATAAAAAAACAATTAAATTCAACAATAATTGATGAATTTTCAAAAAAGTAGTTAAATTTTCAAGGAAAAAGATGAGTTTTCAATTTATAAGATGAATTCTAAACAAAAAATGTAATAATTCATATTTTAACCAAACAAGATTTTAAATTTAAATAAAAAAACAATTAAATTCAACAAAAATTGACGAATTTTGAATAAAATAGTAGGAATTTCAATCAAAATAGTTGAATTTTCAACAAAATAGTTAAATTTTTAAGAAAAGAGGTATGTTTTCAACTCATATTCAGTAAAAAATATTTTCATTCTAAATAAAGAAACATTAAATTAAACAAAAATGGATAAATTTCAATATTATAGTTAAATTTTCAACCAAGATTGTTAAATTTTCAAACTAAAATAAAGAATTTTCGACAAAACAGATGATTTTAAACCAAATAATTGATTTTTCAACAAAAAAGTTAAATTTTCAAACGAAAAAGATGAATTCTCAACAAAATATGTACTAATTCATTTTTTAACCAAATATTTAGTTGAATTCTTGACCCAAAAAATTAATTTTCTAACAAAAATGTTCTAATTTTCAACAAAGTACATGAATTCTGATCTAGAAAAAAAAATTCAATCAAAATTGGAAAAGTTAAAATGTTCGAGAAATAAAATTTTCAACAATAAAAAAAAGAATTTTCACCAAAATGGTTTTTTTATTAAAAAATACTTTAAAACATAAGAATTTAATTTTTAGTGTAAAAAATTAATTTTTAACCGAAAAAAATGTATTGTCAACAAAACAATTCAGTTTTAAACACAAAGATGAACTTTCTATAAAAAAAGATTAAGTTTCAATAAAATATATAAATTTTCAACTAAAAAAGATAAATTTACAAGTCAATACTAGAATAGTTCAATTTGCAGTTAGAGAAGTAAATCTTAATTCAAAAGGACGAGTTTTCTATTTAAAAAAAAACGACTTTTTAACTACATTTTTCTTTTCAACTAAAGAAATGAATTCTTATGAAAAATATAATAGTTAAATTTTCTACAAAACCGGACATTTTCAACGAAAAAGATTTTCGACCTTTAATTTAATTTTATATTTTGATTTTTTTTCTAAAGTAAATGTTCACCAAAAAAGACTCATTGTCAAAAAAGTACATGAATTTTCCTCGAAAAAAAAAAATTTTCAACCAAAATTAGAATAATTAAAATATTAGAAAAATAAATGTTGAACAAAAATGAGAAAAATTGATTTATTTTTAATAAAATAGGTGAATTTTTAATCAAGAAGGTGAATTTTCTACAAAAATGATGAACTTTCAACGAGAAAATAACATTTTCAGAAAACAAGTTTTCAACAAAAAAGTCAAATTATTAATTAAAGATATCAACATTTGACTAAAAATATGAATTTTCAATAAAAAATGTTTTCTACACTATGAAAATTATTAACTTTCGCCAAAAGAGTTAACCGTAATCTATAATGAGGAATTTCAAAAAAAATAGTTAATTTTAAACCAAATAACTGAAATATGGATTAAAAAAACAGTTTTTTTCAATCAGAGTTGAATTTTTAAACAAAAAAGATGAATTTTCAACAAAAAAATTTAATTTGTGAATAAAGAATTGAATTTTCAACAAAAAAGTATGAATTTTTAACAAGAATGTTAATTTTAAACCAAACAATTGAATTTTCAACTAAAAAAATAATTTCTAACCAAATTGTTCAATTTTCATGGAAAAAAAGGTCGATTTTTTTGACAAAATAGTTGAATTTTCAATAAAAAATATGCATTTTCAACAAAAAAGTTCATTCAAAACCAAATAGTTGAATTTCGAAGGGAAATGGTTGAATTTTCAACCCAAGAAATGAATGTTCTGCACGAAAATACAACTTTTCAACCAAAAAAGTTAATTTTCATTCAAAAACTTAATTTTCATTGAAAAAATTCATTTTTCAGCAAAAATATGATTTTCAACAAAAAACTTAATTTGTAACCTAGTAGTTCAATTTTTAACTAAAAATATGGATTTTTAACAAGAATGTTAATTTTAAGCCAAAGAATTGTATTTTCTGCTAAATTGTTTAATTTTTCATGCAATCGAGTCGATTTTTTTACAAAACAGTTGAATTTTCAATGAAAAATATGAATTTTTAACAAAAAAGTTAATTTTAAACCACATAGTTGAATTTCCAAACAAAATGGTTAAATTTTCAATCCAAAAAATGAACTTTCGACAAAATAATTTAATTTTCTACCCAAAAATATCACTTTCGCCAAAAACTAAATTTTCAATCAAACAGTTAATTTTCCACCAAGCTGTTCAACTTTTAACCCAAAAATATGTTTTAAAAAACAGTTACATTTTCAATCAGAGTTGAATTTTAAAAGAAAAAAATTAATGTTCAACAAAAAAATTTAATTTTGGCCGATAAAGATGAATTTTGAAAAACAAAAAATATGACTTTTCAACAAAATAATTAATTTCCAACCAGATGAATTTTTAAACAAAAGAGACCAATAAAAATAATGAACTTTAAAAAAAAATACCTTTTAACAAAATAAGTGCATTTTTAACAAAAAAAAATAAAATTTCAACCTAATAGTATAATAGTATGATAAAATAATTAACTTTGAACAACAAAAATTACTTTCTTACCAAACAGTTGAATAGTCAGCCAAATAGTAAATCTTCTGACCAAAAGAAATTAATTCTGAACCAAAAACATAAAAGTAGACTTTTCAAATAAAAATACTTATCTTTCAACCAAATATATTTGGATTTTCTTAATTTAATTATCATTTAAGAAAAAAATAAAAAACACTAAAAATGGAAATTTTCTTTAAAAAAGGGGAAAAAAGTGACATTCTTTAAAAATGGAGAAAAGAGGGTAAACGGGGAGAGTGTTAAATTTAAAATGGCATTCAATATTTTAACGGAGATGGTTAGTAATTGAAATTTTTTTTCAAACGTATTATATTGTTTAAAAGAAGAAAGGGAATTTTTTTCGAGAATCTATAATGAAGAATTTTCAACAAAACAATTAATTTTAAACCAAATAATTGAAATTTCAACCTAAATATTTAAATTTTCAACAAAATAGTTAACTTTTCAACCAAGGAGATGAATTTTTCACTCATATAATGAATATTCATCCAAAAAAATAATTTTTAACAAAGAATTTCAATTATCAACCAAGAATTAGATTTTCAAACAAAAAAGATTAATTCTCAACGAAAAATGTAAAATTGATATTTTAACCAAACAAGGTTTTAATTTTAATCAAGAAGTTGAATTGAACCAAAATTCACCAATTGTCAATAAAATAATCGAAATTTCAAAAAAATAGTTGAATTGTCAGCAAAATAGTTAAACTTTCAACTAAAGAGAGGAATTTTCAATTCATATGAACTGAAAAAGGTTTCAATTTAAAATAAAAATCATTGAATTAAACCGATATTGAAACATTTTCATCCGAAACATTATTTTTCTACAAAGCAGTTGAATTTTAACCCCGAAAACATGAATTTTAAACCAAAATAGTTTAAAGTTCTACAAAAAAAATAATTTTCTACAAAAGGTGAATTGTTAACCAAATAAATTTATATGATGAATCCTCATAATGAAAATTTTAACAAAGTATTTCAACTATCAACCAAGTAGTTAGATTTGCAAATAAAAAAGATGAATTCTAAAAAAAAATCTTATAATTCATATTTTAACCAAACAAAATTTTAATTTAAAGTAAAAAACAATTAAATTAAACCAAAATTGTGGAAATTTCTACCAAAATAGTCGAATTTTCAGTCAAGGAGATGAGTTTTCAATTCATATGAACCAAAAAAGATTTTAATTTAAAATTTAAAAAAAACCATCGAATTAAACCAAAATTGACAAATTTGCAATAAAATAGTTGAATCTGCAAACAGAAGAAATGGATTTTCAAATAACCAAAAAATATAATTTTTTACAAAACAATTGAATTTTCAATAGAAAAGTTAATTTTCTACCAAATCTAATTGAATTTTCAAGTCCAAAAAGACTAATTTTCTACAAAACAGTTCAATTTTAAGTCTCGAATATGAAATTTTCAACACGAAAATTAGAATTTTCAACAACAATTTTCAACTAAACATTATATTTTGAAACAACAAATTTTTTTAAATTCGTTTTTTGTTTTTAAAGTTATTATTTTAAACTTAAAATGCAACGATTCCATTTTCATTTGAAATATTTTTTTATAGTTGAAAATTGAAGCATTTCGGTCGAAAATTCTTTATTTCCGGAATAAAAAATTCTTTTCTAAAGCATTCGATTTTTTACTTTGAAAACTGAAATATTTGGTTAAAAATCTTCTATTTCCGCTATTTGGTTAAAAAATCTAAATATTTTGTTGTAAATTGAACGATTTGGTCAAAATCATATTTTCTGATCAAAAATTAAATTATTTTGTTAAAAGTTCGCTTTATTGGATCAAAATTTTATCTTTTATGGTAGGAAAGTCGTCTTTGTTGTTTGTAAAAAGAAACGAATAACAAAATTATTGAATTTTCAGCTAAATAATTACACATTAAATTAGACGATATTATTGTTAACAGAAAAGAATAATTCTCAACCAAAATATAACATAAATATATAAATATATATATTTCAATTCTTAATCAAGTGGTTCGAAATCCAAACAAAAAAAAGATGAATTCTCAACGAAAAATGTAATAATTCATGTTTTAACCAAATTAGATTTTCATTTTAAATAGAAAAACAATAAAATTTAACTGAAATTGATGAATTTTCAACAAAATAGTGGAAATTTCAAACAAAATAGTTGAATTTTCAACCAGGTAGTTCAATTTTGAAACAAAACAAGAATATATAACCAAAGTAGTTTAAACATCTACAAAAAAATTATTTTTCTACAAAAACTTAATTTCCAACCAAATATTTGAATTTTCAATAAAAAAGGATGACTTTGTATAAAAAATATTGAATTTTCAGCAAAATAATTAAAATTTTAATTATATAATTCTTAACAAAGATGAATTAGCGACCAAGCATATAACAATAGACTTTTGAAACACTAATTTACTAAGGTAATAGTTGAATTTTCAATCCAAAATGATAAATTTGCAACAAAAAAGTGACTTTTTAGCCAAAAAAGATAAATTTTCAATAAAAAAAACGAATTTTTCATAAGGCAGTAGAATTTTCAAACAAAAAAGTTAAATATTCAACCCAAAAATAAAATGAATTTTCTACAACGGAATTGAATTTTTAACCCAAAAATAATAACGAAATGTTTGAATTTTCAACTAAATTTTCGAATTAAAAAAAAAGAATTAAACTCCAATCAAAAACACTTGCATTTTTAACTAAATATTTGAGTTTCCAAGCAAAAAATATGAATTTTTTAATAGACAGTCGCATTTTTAACAAAGCCAGTTTATTTTCAACTTTTTTACATTTCCAAAAATCCAACAAAAATGCAAAAAAAATTTTCTCTCTCAATCCGGGACGACTGAAAAATCCCGAAAAATAAAATTTACAACACTGAAGATTCTCCGAATGGGAAAATTCCCGAATAATAAAATTTCCAAAATATAAAAATTCCGAATTAGAAAATTCCTGAAATTCTAAAATTTCTGAAATATATGAATTACGAAATCATAAAGTTTTCGAAGTATAAAAATTCCCAACTGGAAAATTCCCGACAGATAAAATTCTCCAAAGAAAATTTTAGAATTTAAAAACATCCGAACTAGAAAGTGATTGAAATTAAAAAAATTATTTTTTTGTTAAATATTATTTATTTATTAAAAATGAAATAATCAACATTATATCAAAGACAAATTTCTTGTTAAAGTCTTTTTAATTACTGTTTATATTGAAAATAAATGAATGAAGAAAATATATTTTTGAATAAAAAGTTTCATATGAAAATGTACGTAAAATTTTTAAAAAATCACAAAAAAAATCGAATTGTTAATTTAAAACAAAAAATTAATTATTATAAAAAATAAAGGACCAAACTTACGTGCATAAGAAGAACTCCGTCAATTGTACTATAATGTACATTGGCCAATGATAATCTTTCCAACGAAACTTGATTTTTCCAAAGAGATGCTTGTCTCTCAAGAGCAACACAAGACAATTTCCAAAATAATTCGTCATTTTCGTCTGCAAAAAATGCGCTTGAATATAAAAATATATAAGCATAAATACAATAATTAATTTTTAATTAACAAAATGCAATCGCGCAACGTGAAGATTTAAATTGTAAGCAGAAGTCAGAAGTCACAATGTAAAAGGGGCACAAAAAAGGGAAAATCGGATAATTTAAAAAAAAAAGGGAAAAGATTAAACATTTATCTTTATATGCATTTTTAAATCATTTGAAACAATTTTTTAATCTTTTCTGCCATTCAAGAATTTATTTTTAAAAATGTGATACACTCAGGTCGTTAAAACAAAATAAAATTAGTAAAATAAATAATTTTTAAATGCTTAAAATCGTTCTCATGGTCAAAAATATTTTCTCTTCTAAAAAATACCCATATAATAATAATTTTAGAGAAAAATTTTTATTTAAATATTAAATATTTTAATCTGGAATCCGACAGGTAAACATTCGTCCATTTTTCTAGAAAACAGTTTTGAATTTTTAACCAAAAAAGTTGAATTTTCTACCAAATGTTGAATTTTAAAGCCAAAAAGAAGAAATTCCAACACAACCGTTCAATTTTGAATCCTAAAATGTGGATTTTCAATCCAATATTTGAATTTCCAACCAGAATAGTTTCAATGTCTAACCCAAAAACGACTTTTCTACAAAATAATTTATTTTTCTACCAGAAGATATGAATATTTAACTTAAAGTTTAATTTCAAACGAAAAGTACATTTTTCAAAAAAAAGTTGAATTTTTTACCCAAAAATATGAATTTTTAAACAAAAAGTTAGTTTAAAATGAAATAGTTGAATTTTCAATCAAAATAATTGAATGATTAACCCAAAAAACGACGTTTATACAAAATAATTGAATTTTGAAGCAAAAATTTAATTTTCAACGGAATAATTGAATTTTCTACTAAATTTTTTAATTTTCAAGATAAAAAAAAGACTTATCTACAAAACAATTAAATTCTCTACCCGAAAATAGTTCAATTTTCTACCAAATTGTTCAATTCTCAAGAAAAAATATGGATTTTTATTTTAAAAAAGTTCATCTCAAACCAAAAAGTTGAATTTACAACGAAAATGGTTAAATGTTCAACCCAAAAAATGAATTTTCTACACAAAAATACAACTTTTCGACTAAAAAGTTCATTTTCAACCCGAAAAGTTAATTTTCAAACAAAAAGTTAATTTTCTACTAAATTGTTCAATCTTTAAGACAAAAAGGACGATTTTTCTACAAAATAGTTGAATTTTTAACTAAACAAGTTCAATTTTCCACCCAAAAAACAACTTTTTTTACAAAATAATTGAATTTTCTACCCGAAAATATGAACTTTCAAACAAAAATTTAATTTTCTAATTAAAAGACAAAAATATGAATTTTAAATGAAAAAGTTTATCGCAAACCAATTAGGTGAATTTCCAACGAAAACGGTTGAATTTTCAAACAAAAAAATGAATGTTCTGCAGAAAAATAGAACTTTTCAACCAAAAAAAGTTCATTTTCATTCAAAAACTTAATTTTCAAATAAAAAATTTAAATAGTTCAATTTTCTACCAAATTATTCAATTTTCAAGGCAAAAGAGACGATTTTTCTATAAATTAGTTAAAATTTAACAAATTTATAGAAAAATCGTCTCTTTTGCCTTGAAAATTGAATAATTTGGTAGAAAATTACAACTATTTTGTTGAAAAATTACATTAAAAATGAATTTTCAATATTGAATTGAATTATTCAATTTTGATATTTCAATATTGAATTGAAAATATAAATTTTTAAACAAAAAATTAATAATCTAATAAAAAATTAATTTTCAACAAAATATGAATTTTTGAAAAAAAAGTTAATTTAACACCAAATAGTTGAAATTCCATCGGAAATGGTAGAATTTTCAACCCGAAAAATGAATTTTCTGCACAAAAATACAAGTTTTCAATCAAAAAAGTTAATTTTCATTCAAAAACTTAATTTTCATTTAAAAAATGTATTTCCAAGCAAAAATTTGATTTAAAGAAAAAGTTAATTTCTAACCAAATAGTACAGTTTTCAACTAAAAAAGATGGATTGTTAACAAAAATGTTCATCTTAAACCAAAGAATTGAATTTTCTACCAAATTGTTCAATTTTCATTGAACAAAGTAGACTTTTTTACAAAACAGTTGAATTTTCAATCAAAATTATGAATTTTTAACAAAAAAGTTAATTTTAAACCATATAGTTAGATTTCCAACCAAAATGGTTTAATTTTTAAATCCAAACAACGAATTTTCTACAAAATAACTGAAAGTTCTTCCTAAAAAGATGACTTTCACCAAAAATTTAATTTTCAACTAAAGTTAATTTCTAACCCAATTGTTCAATTTTCAAACAAAATTATGGATTTTGAACGAAAATGTTCATCTTATACCAAATAATTGAATTTTCTACCAAATTGTTCTATTTTTCATGGAATTGAGAATATTTTTTAACAAAACAGTTGAATGTTCAATAAAAAATATAAATTTTTATAAAAAAGTTCATTTTAAAGCATATAGTTAAATTTCTAACATTTTTTTTCTAACATTTCTTGGTTAAATTTTAAATCCGAACAATGAATTTTCTACAAAATAACTGAATTTTTTTCCTAAAAATATGACTCACCAAAAACTGAATTTTCAATCAAAAGGTTAATTTTCTACCATATTGTTCAATATTTAACCCAAAAATATGGATTAAAAAAAACAGTTACATTTTCAATCAGAGTTGAATTTTTAAACAAAAAAGATGAATTTTCAACAAAAAAATTTAAATTTCGAACAAAGAATTGAATTTTCAACAAAAAAAGTTAATTTCTAACCAAATAGTTCAATTTTCAAACCCTAAGTATGAATTTTTAATAAGAATGTTAATTTTAAACCAAAGAATTGAATTTTTAACTAAAAAAAATAATTTCTAACCAAATTGTTCAATTTTCATGGAAAAAAGGTCGATTTTTTTGACAAAATAATTGAATTTTCAATAAAAAATATGCATTTTTAACAAAAAAGTTATTTTAGAACCAAATAGTTGAATTTTGAAGGGAAATGGTTTAATTTTCAACCCAAGAAATGAATGTTCTGCACAAAAATACAACTTTTCAACCAAAAAAGTTAATTTTCATTCAAAAACTTAATTTTCATTGAAAAAACTCATTTTTTTAGCAAAAATTTGATTTTCAACCAAAAAGTTAATTTCTAACCAAACAGTTCAATTTTTAACAAAAATATTAATTTTAAGCCAAAGAATTGTATTTTCTACCAAATTGTTTAATTTTTTCATGGAATAGAGTCGAGTTTTTTACAAAACAGTTGAATTTTCAATGAAAAATATGAATTTTTAACCAAATTTAATTTTTAACCAAATTTAATTTTTAACCACATAGTTGAATTTCCAACCAAAATGGTTAAATTTTCAATCCAAAAAATGAACTTTCGACACAATAATTTAATTTTCTACCCAAAAATATCACTTTCGCCAAAAACTAAATTTTCAATCAAACAGTTAATTTTCCAACAAGCTGTTCAATTTTTAACCCAAAAATATGTATTTAAAAAAAACAGTTACATTTTCAATCAGAGTTGAATTTTGAAAGAAAAAAATTAATGTTCAACAAAAAAATTTAATTTTGGCCGATACAGATGACTTTTCAAAAACAAAAAAGTTGAATTTCTAATCCAAAAATAAGAATATTTAACAAAGCAGTTGGATTTTCGATACAAAAAAGATGACTTTTCAACAAAATAATTAATTTTCAACCATATGATTTTTTAAAGAAAAGAGACCAATACAAATAATGAACTTTCAAAAAAAAGACCTTGTAACAAAACAAGTGAATTTTTAACAAATAAAATCAAATTCCAACCTAATAGTATAATAGTATGATAAAATAATTAACTTTCAACAACAAAGATTACTTTCTTACCAAACAGTTGAATTTTCAGCCAAATAGTAGATCTTTTGACCGAAAGAAATTAATTCTGAACCAAAAATATAAAAGTAGACTTTTCAAATAAAAATACTTATCTTTCAACCAAATATATTTGGATTTTCTTAATTTAATTGTCATTTAAGAAAAAATTTAAAAATGCTAAAAATGGGAATTTTCTTGAAAAAAGGGGAAAAAGTGACATTCTTTAAAAACGGTGAAAAGAGGGTAAAAGGGGAGAGTGTTAAATTTAAAATTGCATTCAATATTTTAACGGAGATGGTTCGTAATTAACCAAATTTTCAAACGTATTATATTATTTGAAAGAAGAAAGGGAATTTTTTTCGGGAATAGGGAAGAAAAGGGGAATTTAAAAAAAGGAAAAGGCAGAGGATTCGCTATTCTTGAAGGATTTTAAGTTAGCGCCCATATTCAAAGTTTGTGTAATTATTTACAGAATAATTGGGCGTGCAAGGCGAAAGCTGTTAGCGAATTTGGCTAACCAGGAGGCAAGGCTGGATAATTAGCGTTTGGCCTGCAGATTTGGTGGATTCTAACTTTCCATATAGAATCATCATTTAAAATTTGATGAAACTGCTTGCAGACTAAGCTTAATCCGTGAACCAATGACGATGCGTCTAGGAACGTACAGATGTGTAGAAATACCTGAAATTTTTTATTAAAATTAATAGTTCGAGAAGTAAAAAAAATTATATATTTTTTTAATTAAAGGAGATAATTTTATGATTAAATCCTGAAAAAAATCCATGACAATTTCAGATTTTTTCCAGGTATTTTGGGAGTTTATTATAAATTATTTTCTATTATCTATTCATAGGAATTCAAATAATATGTTTAATTTAGAAAACTTAAAAAAATTATAATACAAGCTATTTTTAAATATGTTAGCAATAACCAGGGTGGCCGTTTTAATGAAAGAAAAAAATTCCCGGCTTTTTCCCAGTATTTTCCAGGTTTACAAATATTTCTTAGGGTCAATGAAATTTAAAAAATTAAACTCTAATGTCAAAAAATTTTCCATTTGAAGTAATAAAAACGAAGCTGCAAATTAAAGCACTCAAAGTGGAACTCATAAATTTAGAACTTTTAAAAGTTTTTAGTCATCTGGGGCTTTTCAAAACTCTTAAATAGCTTCGTTTAAATTATTTGAAATCTTTTCAAATTTTTAATTTGGTTTGAATTTTTGAAAAAGTCTAAATATTTTTTCAACTTACTTGTGTTTTTTTTTCTCAAAATAATAGGTGTTCAATTGTTATTTATACATCAAAATTCAATAATTTGACTTTCAAATTAAATTTTATTTTTTGATAGAACAATTAAAATTGTAAAGTTTAACGTTTAATTTTTTTTTAGTTTTGAATATTCAACTTATAATTACTGATTTTAAATAAAAAGTTAGATATTTCTAAATATTAAGTAATTGATCTTTTTCTTAATTAAAAAATTTCTAATCGAATGTTTTAAAAATGGAATAATTAAAATTTTTAACTTTAAAATCTGAAAATTCTAAAATTGTCAACTGATTCCAAATCGTCTTGTAAAATCAATTATTATTTACTTTTTAAATCTTGAAGTACAGTTCAAGTTTAAGAATCATTAATTAATCACATATGATCAACTAAAAATGTTGTTTTTTATATTTAAAAAACTTAGATTTTAAAATTTCCTAAATTTTAATTCTTTTAAATATTTAAAACTGAATTTAAAAAATCTTTAAATTAAAATTTACGCTGAAAAATCTAAAATGGAAAATTTTTAAAGTGAAAGATTTTTGAATTACGCATTAAAAACTGAAGGAGATAATAATTGAAAAAAATCTCAATTTAACTAATTATTTAAAAAACAGTTGAAATCAAGGAAAGTTTGACAGGTTTTTTTTTCTCTAAAAATGTGTAAAATTCCCGGTAAAAAAAAAATTCACTGTCATTTCCCGGTTTCATAAAATTCCCGGTCTTTTTCCGGTCCAGCGGCCACTCTGAATAAGATTTATTTATTTAAATTATTAAATAATATTAATAAAATTATTAACTAGGTCTTAAATTTGTTTCTTAAGTTCATAAATTTTTATAATAATTAAAAGAAATTTATTTTATTTTCTTGTACTTCAAAAAAAGGCAATTTTTGAAGAAGAAAAAATACATCAATTCCCAACCTAAAAGTTGAATTGCAAAAAAAAATCAATTTTTAAACAAATAGTTAAATTTTAAACTAAAAAAGATCAGTTTTCCCGAAAATATGGAATAGTTAAATTTTCGGTTAAAAGAATTAATTTTCCACCAAAAAAGACAACAAATTTTCAACCAAGGTCATGAATTTTCAACTAAAATAATGAATCTTAAGCTGGAATACTTGAATTTTGAACCAAAAAGATGAACTTTCAAACAAGACAATAACAATAAATGTTCAATAAAAGTTGTAAATTTTCAAATTAAATAATTATTCTTAAACTGTAATACTTGAAATTACAACAACAACAAAAGAATTTTTAACAAAATAGATACATTTTCATTTACAAAAAATATCCATAAAAATGAAAAGTTACATTATCAGTTAAACAAATTGATAAAAAAAAAACAAATATTCGAATGTAAAAAATAAATTTTTAACAAAGATGTGAAATGTCTAATTAAAAAAGATCAATTTTCAAGGAAATAGTTGAACTTTTTATCAAAGAAAATAATTTCAAATTTTTTAAACAATATGGTTCAACCTTCAAGAATTAGTTTAATTTTCAATGAAAAATAAATCTGCAAAGAAAAATTAAATCGTAGATATATCAATATATTTCAAGGAAAAAATATAAATTCATCCAAAAAAGATGAATTTTCAACAAAATAGTTTAATTTTGTACTTGAAAAAATGAATTCTTGGCAATAGAAGTAATAGTTTAAACCTCAACGAAAAATACGAAGTTTTTACCTAAATGGATGAATTTTAAAACAAAAAAGATAAATTTTTAAAAAGGAAGATTAATTTTCTACCAAAAAAAGTCAAATTTTTAACCAAAGAGATGAATTTTCATCTAAAATTATGAATTTTGCAAATGAAAAGACGAGTTTTCTACAAAAAAGATAATTCAGTCTAGAAAGAAAAAAAATCGTCCATATTGTTGAAATTTCAAAATAAAAGACGAATTTTCTATAAAACAGTTTAATTTTCAAACCGAAAATATCAATTTTCAACAAAAAAGTTAAATTTCAAGCAAAGAGTTGCATTTTTTACTAAAAAAATGGAATTTAAAACCAAGAAGATTAGTTTTCTTAAAAAAAAAAACAAATTTTGTACTAAAAAATACAAATTGCAACCAGACGAATACAAGGGTTACATTATCAGTTTAAAAAGTATATTGATTAGTTATTCTTTTTTTTTTGGTTAAAAATTAATCTTTTTGGTTTGAACTTCCATCATTTTTTGGTGAAAAATGTAACTGTGTGCTTGAAAATTAACTTTTTCGTTAACAATATACATTTTCGGACTTAAAATTAAAATGCTTCACTGAAAATTTGTCTGAATTTGAATTATATTCATTGGTATAAAATTCATCTTTTTATTTGGAAAATTTACAATTTTAGTTAAAAATTCAACTATTACGTTAAAAATTTAATTATTTTCTTGAAAATTCAATTTTTCAATCTGAAAATTCTACTGCTTTCTAAAAAATTCCTCATTTCGATTTCAAAAGTCAACTATTTTATTGCAAATAAATACATCTGTTTGTTTAAAAAATAATTCTTTTGTTTGAAATTCAAGTATTTTGTAAAAAAAACTCATCTTTTTTAGGCTAAAATACAACTTTTTGTTTTAAAAACTCTTTTTGTTTTCAAAATTTAAATTTCTTCCACAAAATTCCATTTTTTGTTTGAAAATTAACTGTTTTTGGTTCAAGTGAAATCTTCAATATTATATGTACTTATTATTGTATAAATGTAGGAATTTCAAGCCCAGAAGATTATTTGCCTACCAGAAAAAAAATGTTTTTAACAAAAAAAAAAAAAAAAAATTCAACCAAAAATCGAAAAGTTTCATTCTCAGTTAAAAAAATTATTTAAAAGTAATGGAATTTTCATTTTACAAAGATCAATTCTCCATTGAGAAATATCAGTTTTTTACAAAATAGTTAAAATTTCAACCAAAGAGATGAATTTTCAACAAAAATTCTGCATCTTGAAGAAAAAAAATTTTTTTTAAGAAAATGGTTCAACCTTCAGGATTGTACTTTCATTTTCAATCATTTGTACCAAAAAATTATTTTCCAACAAAATATTTACATTTTCAACAAAAAAATTAAATTTTTAGCAAAGAAGTTAAATGTTTAACCTAAATAGTTGAATTTTTAGCCTAGAAAGATGAATAATCAGCAAAAAACATGTAATAGTTTAAAGTTCAACTATTTAACTTCAACCAAGAAGATTAATATTTATTTGCAAAATAAAAAAAAATTCAATTTAATTTAAATTTATTTTCTGGAAATAAAGATAATTGATGAATTATCTATATTTTTAGAAAATTCATTCAAGTTTCTACAACAAATTTTTTCAAGAAAGCAGTTCAACTTTCACCTAAGTAGTTGAATATTCAATTAAAAAAGATTCATTTTGAATTGAATAACATCAACTTTTTAATGAAAAAATACTATTTTTCAACAGAATAGTTAAAATTTTAACCAAAGAGATGAATTTTCAATTAAAATTATGAATAATCATTAAAAAAATAATAAATTAAAAAAAAAATAGTTCAGCCTAAAAACGAAGTAGTTTAAATACCAACTAAAAAATATTCATATTCAACTAATAATGAAATAGTAAATAAATTAATGCATTTCAAACGAAAAAGGATTTAAATTTTAAATAAAAAATTAAATAAATAAAAACAGTTAAATTCGAACAAAAAAGAATTAATTTCAACAAAATAGTTTAACTTTTAACAAAAACAGATTCATTTTTTACTAAATAGTTTCATTATTATCCAAAAAAGATCAAATCTCAATTAAAGCATACGAATTTTAATTATAGAATAATAAATTGCTCTGAAATGAAAATTTCTCCAATTTGTAATTTAAAAATGGCGTCCGATCAGCTGACAATTGACGTTTTGACAACAAACTAGATACGCTTAGAAATTATGAATTCTAATAAAGATTTCACTCCTAAAAAAAATGACAATCCAAAAAATTTGCAAATTAAATTTAATAATTATAAAATCCATCATCAAGTGCATAAAAAATGAGATCTAACCATAAAACAGTATAATTTAAAGTTTACTTTTCCTATGCTAACCTAAAATTTCGTTTATTTTACCAAATCTTTTCGAATTGAAATTAACAGAAGCGGGTATAATTTAAGAATGAAATCATTCTTTTTCCATAAAAGGGCATCCTATTTTTAACCGTAAGGTGGGCGCCTACTAACCCCAATTCAATAAAAATGAGTGATATTTATAGAATCTTTCCAAATTTATATAAGACACTTTTTTAAACTGAAAATTCATTTTGATAATTTTAAAATGACCAAAAGTTAAAGAATGAACTTTCTTCCTACTTACCTCAATTGGTAGATCCAACAACGAAAGAGAAAATGTCCTTTCACCTTGACAAGTTTCATCCTGTTTACTGTTTGCTCTTTCTGAGTCGCACATCGCTAAGAAATATATCGTCTTTCCAACTTCTTACGATTTTCATGAAACCTATTGTTCACTTATTTATGAGTGCAATTTTTCAAGTAAATTGCAGAATTGATTACAGTTTAAAATAATATTTTTGCAGGAGATTCATTGTTTACTACGTCTGACGTCTCCTGCCGAATGTAGAATGAAGGGCGCATGCGCGGAATTTTCTTTCGAACACGAAATATATAGAGCGTGTAAAGAAAAAAAATACTTTTTATTTATAAGAAGAAAGTGTTTAAATTAATATAAACTAGCTCTTTCGTTTAATAGTGGAAAAAAATATGTTCTTCCCGGTGAAAAAAATTTATTTCCAAAATTCCCGGTCATTTCCCTGTTTTTTAATTATCCCTGACTATTAACATTCAAACAGAATTTCAATTTCAAAAGTTTATACTATTAACGAATTAAAACATTCCCGAATAATAAAATTGCGAATTATAAAATATCCGAACAAGAAAATTCCCGCATTTAACAAATTGGAAACGAATTGGAAAATTCTCCAATAATAGAATTCCCCAACCGTTGATAATATTACCGAATTCGGGAATTCCGAAATAATAAGATTCCCGACAGAAAATTGCCGAATTATAAAATATCCAAAATACAAAATTCCCAAATTTAATTAATGAAAAAATTTGTTTACTAACATTATTTATTTATTAAAAATACGTGTATACTGAAAAATCCCGGAAAATAAGATTCCCAAATTGGAAAATTTCCGAAAAAGAAAATCGGAAAGTTGTCGAATGATGAAATTTCGCAACGTTTTATAATATTACTGAATTGGGAAATTCACGAATAATAGAATTTCCGTATAATGAAATATCCGATCTGGAAAATTCCCATATTATAATATTCCCGAATAATCAAATTCTTTAATTGAAAAATTCCCGACAGAAACTAGCTGAATTATAAAATATCCAAAATACGAAAATTCCCGATTAATAAAATTCCCAAATAATAAAATTTCCGAACTGGAAAACTCCCGCCGGAAAATAACCGAATATAATAAAATTCTCGAATAATGAAATTCCAGAGATTTTATAATATTGCCGAATTAGAAAATTTCCGAAAAATAAAATTCCCGACCATTTATAATATTACCTAATTTGGAAATTCCAGAATAATAATATTCCCTACAGAAAATATGCCGAATTATAAAATTCCGAACTTTTAAAATTCCACAATTTTAACAATTGCAATTTTTTTATTGCTAAAATTAATTAAATTATTACGATTGAGATTATATTACAATTAATTTTTTTATTAATAAAAAAAATTTTTAATTTTGTATATTCGAGAATTTTCTAGTTTGGACATTTTATAATTCGGCAATTTTATGTCGGGAATTTTATTATTCGGGAATTATCAAATTTTATAATATTATTATTTGGAAATATTATAATTCGGGAGTTTTACAGTGTCCGAAATTTTATTTTTTGGGATTTTGCAGTCGTCCCGTAAATTTTTTAATATAGAATATTTGACAAACGAAATAAAAACAATTTCAGATTAAAAATTAAATACTTAAAATTTTTTTATATAGTTTAACAAAAAAAAAAAGATCCTTCTACAATAAAAAATTTGCAACTTAAAAGGATTCTTTTTTAATCAAATGGCAGGATATAAAAAAACAAACAGGATTATGATGCTACTCAAAAACTGTGCAATTTTTACCCAACCGCTAAATTTGTAAGAGAAAAAGATGATTCTTTTAAAGGACAGTTGACTTTTCAAAAAAAGTCCTTTTTTATGAATTTTTTGATGATGAAATTTGTATAAAATGGTTGAATTTTTACCCAAAATTTGGATTTTCAATCCAAAATGATGAAATTTCTATAAAATGGTTGAATTTTCAACACAAAAGATGAATTTCAAACTAAATACTTAAAGTTTCAAATAAAAAAGATAAATTTTCAACTAAAAACTGATTAGTTTCAGTTCAAAAAATAAATATTCAACGAAAAAAATCGATTTTTCAAAAGAATAGTTAAATTTTCATCCAAAGAGTTGAATCATAAGAAAACGAATTTTGAATAAATCAGTTCTAATTTAAACCCACAAGGTTTAGTTTTTAATCAATTATTTTAATTTGTATTAAAAAAAAACTTCTAGGACATATTTCAATTTTCAAGCGAAAAGAATGAAATTTCTATGAAATGGTTAAATTTTCAACAAAAAATATGAATTTCCAACTAAATAGTTCAAGTTTCAAATAAAAAAGATAAATTTTAAACCAAAAATTAATTAGTTAAACTTTCAGTTTAAAAAATGAATTTTTAACAAAGAAAAATCGATTTTTCAAAAAAATAGTTAAATTTTCATCCCATTAGTTAAATCTTTAAAAAAATGAATTTTGAATAAACTAGTTCTACTTTAAAGCCACAAGGATTAGTTTTTATAAATTATTTAAATTTATATCAAAAAATAATAATTTTTTTACAGTTCAATTTTCAAAAAAATGTAACCAAATAGTTTAAATTTCAACCAAAAAGATTAATTTCTAAGAAAATAGTTACAGTTTTAAATAAATAAGATAAATTTTCAACAAAAAATTAATTAGTTAAATTTTAAGTTCAAAAAATGAATTTTCAATGAAGAAAATTCGAATTTCAAAAGAATAGTTAAATTCTCATCCAAAGAGTTGAATCTTAAAAAAAATGAATTTTGAATAAATTAGTTCCACTTGAAACCCATAAGGATTAATTTTTAATGATTTAAATTTGCATTTAAAAAAATCTATGACACAGTTCAATTTTTAAACATTTTAAAATTTAACCAAATAGTTTAAATTTCAACCAAAAAGATAAATTTTTAAGAAAATAAAATTTCAAATAAGATAGAAAAATTTTCAACAAAAAAATAAACAGTTAAAGTTTCAGTTTAAAAAATGAATTTTCTTCAAAGACAAAACGAATCTGCAAAAAATTAGTTAAATTTTCAAACAGAGGTGAATCTTAAAAAAAAGATGTTAACAAAGTATTTTAACTTTCAAATAAAAAAGATGAACTTTTAACAAAATATTTACATTTTCAAAACAAAAAATAAAATAATAGTCTAGGAAATAGTTTAATTTTTAAACAAAGATTTTAATGAAATTTCTATACAAAAAATTGAATTTTCAACCGAAAAAATATGTTGTTTTTTTCAGTTAAAAATGTAATTTTCTACCAAATTGTTGGATTTTCATGTATTAATCTGTAATTTACGAATACCCAGCAATTAAAAAAAAAATTTGCAATTGTTAAAACTATTTCAATTTATTTGTTTACAATAAAGAATGATTTTTCGATCCAAAAGGGTAAATTTTCAACAAAACAGTTAAAATTTCGAACAAAAAGTTGAATTTCTAACAAAATGTTTGATTTTTCGACAAAGTAATTACATTTTTCTAAAAAATAGTTTAATTTTTAACTACTCTTAAAAAATTCTTTATCTAAAAAATGAATTTATAAACAAAATAGTTTAACTTTCGACCAAGTTTTTCAACCAAAACAAATTTTGAACAAAATAAATTAATTTTAAACCGAATAGTTCAATTTTCATTTACAAAATAATAATTAAAAAAAAAAGATTTGGCAAAAAATGGTTTAATCCAGTAATATAAAGCTACGTTTACAAATAAAAAACATAGTTATTTCATTTTTTATTACAACTGAAATATGATGTAGGCACACTTTTGAAAAAATTATCTGATTATATTTCAAATAAAAACATTATTTTGAATGAAAAAAATTTTAAACCGCCAACAAAATTATTTTATCAATATTTTTAGCAATTGAATTTTTTTACTATCATTTCTTAACAATTTTAAATAAATGGTTACATTTTAATAAATTATGACTTGTTTTTCAGGAAAAAAAATTCTCTACAAACTCTAGTTTTCAATTTTAAAACAAAATTTTCATATCCCTATTGTTAAAATAATAGTTTTTGGTAAGTTTTAAAATGTTTTCAGAACAAAAATTTTCTGTCAGAAGAAATGACGGATATTATCATTTCAATTCTTAAAATCATCGAAATTAAATTTGAAAAATAATTTTTTTTTAACTTGTATAAATTAAACAGTTCAAAGATTTTTTATTAAAATATATAAATCTGTTATCATTTTAAATTCTTTGAATTGAAAAATGAATCAATAAATTTGTAAATGAAATAAAATAAATTAGTATAATTTTCAAAGTCCCTTATGTGGAAAAATATCGAAAAAATAATGACCCTAAAATAATAAATTTCTGTAATTATTAAAATATGGTTATAATAGTACGCTTAAGTGTTCTGATAGATTTTTCTTTTAATTTTCTTCTTTTAATTCGTTCCATTAAAAGAGGAACAAAATTATAGGTATTTTTTAGGATAAAATAAAAAATGACATAACATTGCAATATATTTTATTTATAAAACTTCATAACAATTGTAACGTCTTACGTACATTATTATTTCCCTGACGCTACTTTTAACAAGTACAAAATCTTGATATATCGCAGTTTTTTATAATTTTCTATAAGCCTGAATCGAGGAGAAAGTTATTAGGATTTTTAACAAAACACTGACTATATTTTATATAATTAGCATTACAAATAATAATAAAATTTCCTGTTCAATATTTTTTTGTTGACGGCCATGTAATACTTACCCGATTCCTACCTTACCGATAATTTTCTAGAAATACAAAGAAAAAATTCTACAAATATTTTTTTTGTAATTCGAAAAATTTAGAACCATGCAAACGTCCCTGGGCGTCTTTTATTTAATTTTAACCATTCTCAACTCAATATCAATTCATGTGGACGAAAATAGTGAAAAATGTTGGTAAAGAAGGAATCGTGCATAGAGGAATTCTACTTTTTTCAGAAACCTCTTTCTCCTTGTCTCAGATTTTAAATCGCAAAATGTACATATTAATTTCTACAATTTCCTATATAAAAATACGTACACTTTTCTTATATTCTAAACGAGAATTTGAAGTCTAAATTGAGAAATATCTAGATCCAAAAAAAATTAAACACCATTTTCAAAAAATTCTTCAAAAAATGATAGAAGATTTACACGGCTTTGTGTTTTACAGATTGGCAGTAAGTTACATACGTATTTACGTATTCAAGATACATATTTAATTCTTTTTTTCTCGAGACTATGAGAAATACCCTTTTTCTAAATAATGTAATTTTTCACAGTCTTTGGAAACGTAAAAATCGCCAAAAAATTTATCTAAATAACAAAACTCATTTTTAAATTGAGGAAATAATTGTCGATCAGAGTGTCTAGTAATCAGGAAATTTTAAATTCCGAGGGTTTTCCCGATATAAAGTAGTGCCCGATTTTCTACTTTTACCCTTTTTTCCGAAGTTTTGATACCAAACTATTGAATTTGCGACCCAAAAATATGATTTTTTTAAATTTATTTTTTAACAAAATAGTTGATTTTTTATATCAAATTGTTGAATTTTGGAGCCAAAAAAACGTGATTTTTACAAAAAGTTAATTTTCAACCAAATAGTCGAATTTTCCAGAAAAAAAATATTCAACTTTCCACCAAATAATTAAATTTTCAACCAAAAGAAATTTTAAAACATATTTGTTGAACTTCCAAATCAAAAAGACGAATTTTCTACTAAAAAGTTAAATTTTTAACCAAAAACTAGGATTTTCCAACAAAAAAGTTATTTAAAAAAATACTTAAATTTTCAACAAAATACTTGAATTTTTAACTAAATAGTTAAATTTGCAACCCAACTGTTAAATTTCCAAGCTGAAAAGACGGATTTTCTAAAAATCTATTGAATTTTCAAACTTAAAATAGGAACTGTCACACAAAAACATTAATATTCAGCTAAATAATTAATTTTTCTAACAAAAGTTTTTAAAAAAATATCTAACTAAAATGGTAAAAGTTAAAAAAAATGTATTTTCGAGCCAAAAAGATGAGTTTTCTACCAAACAGTTCATTTTCAAGATTTTTATCTTAAAAATCAACTGTTTTGTAGAAAAATCATATTTTTCGCTCGAAAATACTTTTTTTCCAACTTTCATCACTTTTCAATAAAATAATAATAACATTTTCAACCGACAACAAAAATTTTAATAGCTGATATTCCAACAAAAAAAGATTTCAATTTTAAATAAAAAATAGTTTCATCAAAGAAAGACGAATTTTCACCTAAAATTATGAATTTTTAACAACAAACATTTTGTTTAACAAACTAGTGCAACTTTTAACGAAAAGCGTTATATTTTTGTAATTAACAACAACAAAATTTAATTTTATATATAAAATATTTGAATTCATCTAAAAAAGACGAGTTTATTAGTCATTCTTCAATTTGTTAATTTTCAATAATTAATTTTGTTCAATCTTTTAGCTAAACATCGGAAAATTTTAAGATACTGCATTGAAACTTTTTTTAGATATTGCATTGAAAAATAAAAAGTAAAGAAAAATAATATAAGACAAGATTGCTATATATAATTTAAATTTTTTTAAAAGTTGAGTTTGAAATTTTCAATATTTTGGAACATTTTTAAATAAAAAATAATTTAATTATCGATTTAGTTTCGCCGAAAAAAAGTATCAAGGAAAATTCACAGTTGGAAATAAAGATTAATTTTTAACTAAAATAATAAAAATTTTAATGAAATAGTGAAATTTTAAATTAAAAAATCAATTTCCAACCAAAAAAGAACGATTTTTACAAAAGGTAGTTGAATTTCCTACGAAAAACATCAATGTGAGTCAAAAAGATTGATTTTCTAACGAAAAAGGTGAATTTTTTGACAAAATACTTGAAATTCCAACTAAAGAAGATAAATTTGTATTAAAAAATAGAATACTTCCATTTTTAGTTTAGAAAATTAATTTTTTAACAACAAAAAAACGAATTTTTAACAAAATACATAAAGTTTCAACCAGATGGTTGAAGTTTCAACATAAAAGGATAAATTTACAATAAAAAATAGACCAATTTCGTTAAAATAAATGAATTTTCAAGTAAGAAAGAAACATTTTTACAAAAAAATGAACCAGTTAAACTTTCAGTTTAAAAAATTGACTAAGAAAGAAAAGCAAACGAATTTTCAAGAAAATATTACAAATTCAAATTGAATAAAAAAAATGAATTTTCTACCAAGGCAGTTTAGTTGAATTTTTATTAAAAAATTATATAAAAAATAAATTTTTACTCTAAAAAATAATTTTTTTAACAAAACAGTAAAATTTTGAACCGAAGAGATGAATTTCTAATTAAAATAAAATAAAATATCGAATTGCGTCAATTTTCAATGAATCGGTCTGCAAATTTCCAGAAATTGACACTTTTTGTCGTTGAAACTGAAAAAAAAAATAAATTCTAAGCCAAAAACATTAACTTTCCACCGAAAAAGATGCATTTTTAACAAAATCCTTGAAATTCCAAACTAAACAAAATAAATTTGTATTAAAAAAAGGAATAGTTCCATTTTTAAGTTAGAAAATTAAATTTTTAACAAAAAAAACCCGAATTTTGAACAAAATACATTAATTTTCAATCAGACGTTGGAAGTTTCAACTAAAAAGGATACATTTACAACAAAAATAGAATAGTTTAATTTTTAGTTCAAAAAATGAATTTTCAATACAAAAAAAAAATTACTTTTCAACAAAACAGTTAAATTTTTAAACAAATTTGTTTAATTATTAATAAAATAGTTGAATTTTTAAAATAAAGCTTTTCAATTTTCTGCAAAGAAAAAAACCAAATTTCTTTAAAATAAATTAATTTTCAAGCAAGAAAAAAGAATTTTTACAAAAAAAAAGAACCAGTTACACTTTTAGTTTAAAAAATTAGCTAATAAAGAAAAAAAAGGAATTTTCAAGAAAATATTAAGAATGTAAATTAAAACAAAGAAATGAATTTTCTACCAAGGCAGTTGAATTTTTAATGGTCGAATTTCATACAAGTTAGATTAATTTTCTACCAAAAAATATGAATTTTCAACAAAAACAATGAACTTCCAACTAAAAAAGATAGATTTTTACTGAGAAATGGTATCAAAAAATTAATTTTCTACCTTGAAAAAACAAACATTCTTAACAAAATAGTTAAATTTTCAACCGAAGAGATGAATTTCCAAATAAATAAAATAAAATATCGAATTCAGTCAAATTTTCAATTAATCGGTCTGAAAATTTCCAGAAACCGACACTTTTTGTCGTTGAAACTGAAAAAAAAACATAAATGCTAAGCCAGCCAAACAGATTAATTTTCTACCGAAAAAGGTGCATTTTTAACAAAATACTTGAAATTCCAACTAAGCAAGATAAATTTGTATTTAAGAAAATTGCATTTTTAGTTTAGAAAATTAATTTGTTCACAAAAAAAACGAATTTTTAACAAAAAAACATTAATTTTCAACCAGGTGATTGAAGTTTCAACTAAAAAGGATAAATGTACAACAAAAATAGAATAGTTTAATTTTTAGTTAAAAAAATGAATTTTCAATATAAAAAAAATTATTTTTCAAACAAATAGTTAAATTTTTCACCAAATTTCTTTAATTATTAATCAAATAGTTGAATTTAAAAAAAAGCTTTTTAATTTTTTGCAAAGAAACAAACCAAATTTCTTTATAATGAAGTTATTTTCAAGCAAGAAAAAAGAATTTTTACGAAAAAAGAACCAGTTACACTTTCAGTTTAAAAAATTAGCTAATACAGAAAAAAAAGTAATTTTCAGGAAAATAGCTAAAATTTCAATTGAATTTTCTACGAAGATTAATTTTCTACCGAAAAAGATAAATTTTCAACAAAATACATGAACTACCAACTAAAAGAGATAGATTTTTATTAAAAAATGACATAAAAAATTGAATTTTTTACCATAAAAAAACAACATTTTTAACAAAATAGTAAAATTTCAACCAAAGAGATGAATTTCCAATTAAAATAAAATATCTAATTCCGTCAATTTTCAATGAATCGATTGGGAAATTTCCAGAAATCGACACTTTTTGTCGTTGAAACCAAAAAAAGAAAAAGAACATTATTACCGAACGGGTCTCAATTTGTAATTAAATATTATTAAAGAAGAAATAATAAATTTCAAACAGTTTAAGTAATATTTGCAGACGACGATTTATGTTGTAAAAAACAATTAAATTCATGAAAAAATGTATTTCAGTTTTAAAATTTTATTATTAAAAAGGCTCATTGGAAAAAAAAACTTAAAAATAAAAAAATCCAGTCCTTTCATTCGCGACAAAATGCGTATTTAAACAAATTAAAATTCATTAAAATATTTTCTGTATAACTATTTACGATTAATCTGTTTAGAAAATATTTTTGTATTTAAAAATATTATTCTGCGGAGAAAACATTTTTTTTCTATTTTAAAATATAATTCTGAGCAGATAATATTTTTTTTATTAAAAAAAATTATTCTGTGTAGAAAAGAGGGCCATTCGTCAGTTTTTTCTCTTTCTGATTCTCGGCTAACCAATAAAAAAAGGAAAAGTAGAAAAAAGTAATTTTGGCAATAAATAAAAAAAAAATCAGAATCCTGAATAAAATTCCCGGGATTTTCCCAATTTCCCGGTTCTCTAGACAATCCGATTTTTTTTTAAACTGATAATAATTTAGCTCGGGAATGTATCCTCGCTACATGAATCGTAAGATTCCAGGAGCTTCGTAAAACTGCTTAAAATTAAGGAAAGTACAGCGCCAAAAGCTGATCCAATTTGCATTACAATACCAATTCTAAATAAATTCCCACTATGAGCTTCGTGTCTGAATATGGACGCGAGAGCCAGTTTTACGTAAGAGATAAGGCCTATCAGAAGAATCCAAGATAAAATGACGAAAACTTTTCCGACTACAGAATACTGCAAAGGTGGTCTTGGAGACACAAACGCGAGATAAATAACGTGGCTGCAATTGAGAAACGTCACTGTAGACAGCCAGTTTATTATTTTCCAACTTTTCGGCGGAAAAAAAACCGCTAAAAAACAGCCGATTGGATTTGCGAGTAAAGAAAGTGTCGCTGTCAAGTGATAAGTTATATTTCCATAGGGCAAAGAAGAAAAAGACTGAATCCCTGGTAAAAATCCATTCGCCAAAAGACACATCAAACCCAATAAAATGTAAAAATAAATTCTCAAAGTTGATTCAAATTTGTGATTTAAATTCTCATCTTTCCTGGCGACATTCTCAGTATTTTCCGACACTTTCTCACTCGCAACAAGTTCTAGATTGTCCAAAAGTAAAAATGCAATTAATGAGAAGAGAAGAATGATAAAGATGCTGATGAAATAATATTGCGGAGAGAATCTCTCGATTTTTTCGGAATCACACTGCGAACCAGTACCCTGAATTAAAGCAATTGCACTAGGAATAATGCCACTCAATCCTTCACCCACATAATAAGAAGCTAAATAGGATTCTCGAAAGTGACGAAGGTAGGGCATAAACAGCAAAGAACTTGAGCAGTTGACGAGAGCCGTGAAAAAAGTTGCAGCAAAAAGTACCGCGCTGTATTCCTTCCCCCGAAAAAACAATGTTTTCTTATAAAAAAATGCGAGAAGAGACATCATGGAAGCGCCTAAAAGCAACAATGCAAAAATCAAATAGGATTCGGGAAAATTAAAATTAAATTTTCGCGCCAGGATGTACGCCATTGGACCGATATTTGCGACTTGAATCATAATAACCAAATACATCGGCAAATTCCATTTTTCTGGCAGCGAATTCACCAAAAGTGGCAATTCGACAAAGATTGAATTAATTCCGATCCATGCGGAAATTCCAAATGTTGCTATCAAAAGATGAACGATGAGAGAATTTTTCGACTTTTCAGATTTGAGGGAAGCCTCGAGGTCTACTTTATTTTTTTCTTCCATGCTCTATGAAATATGCGCAGACCTGGGAAAGATAAGGAGAGTTGAGAATACGGGGAATTGATTTAAAATAAATTACCTTGCGACTCACCTAAGCTTAACTTCAGTCGTTTTGAAAAGAGATTCCAGAGTGCGTTCTATTGTGAGGCAATTGATTGCGCAAATACCTTTATTATCAGTAACAGTCTCAAGGGAGAAACTTTTTAGAGAGATTGTATGAGACTGAATATTTTTAATTAATAATTTCTAGTTGAGTTAGGCATTTGAAATCTCGATTGATGATTTTGAGTAGGAAAAATGCACAGGGCTGCCACAGAATTATGTATTTGAAAAATCTGGAAAAAGCGACGAAAATAATTCACAAAAATAGGGAAATGAATTGTTTTAAATAAAATTAATGAATTTAATTAATTAATTAATTTTGGATTAAACATGAAATGCTTTAAATTTTTAAACTTTCAAGCGAAAAATATTACAATTAAAAAAAAGCATTGTTAACGAAGAGGATGAATTTTCAATCAAGAAGATTAATTTTCTACTAAAACACACGGAATTTCAACAAAATATATGAATTCTCAATCAAATAATTAAAATTTTCTACTAAATAATAGAAATTTTGTACCAAAAGTGAAGAAGTTTAATTTTCAGTTCAAACAATTAATTTAAAAAAAAAATTTTTAGAAACCATTTCAGAAAATAGTTATATTTTCAAGCAAAGAGACCGATTTACATCTAAGTTGATAAATCTGGAACCAAAAAATTTTCCAAAAAATATTAATTCTCGACAAAAAATGTAATAGTTTCATTTTTAACCGAAAAAGGAGAAATTTCCACCGAGAGATGAATTTTCAATAAAATAGATAAATTTTCAACCAAAAACTTTCATTTTTAACTTAGAAGATAAATTTTCTACACAAAAAGGCGAATTTTCAAAAAAAAAAATGATGCGTTTTAAACCAGAAAATTAATTTTCTAAAATAAAAGATAAATATTGAAATAAATATGGAAGTTAAATTTCAGTTGAAAAAACGAATGCGTGACAACGTTGTTTAATTTTTGGCTGAAAAAATTAATTTTCTACAAAGAAAGATAAATTTTCAACTAAAGAGTTGAATTTTCCACCAAAAAAAGAATCTAAAACTAAAAAGTCGCCTGTTTTAGAAAATTTTGTTATTTGAATAAAAAACGATCCATTTTTAATTAAAAAGTTAACTTTAAACCAAAATCGATAAATTTTCAACCA
>NC_046661.1:92894150-92903272 GCF_010883055.1 Belonocnema kinseyi
AAAAATGTAATAGTTTCATTTTTAACCGAAAAAGAAGAAATTTCTACCGAGAGATGAATTTTCAATGAAATAGATAAATTTTTAACCAAAAACTTTCATTTTGAACTCAAAAGATAAATTTTCTACGAAAAAAAGGCGACTTTTCAAAAAAAAAAAAAAAGTTACACGAATTTTCAAGCATAAAGATGAGTTTTAAACCAGAAAATTAGTTTTCTAATAAAAAAAGATAAATATTGAATTAAATATGGAAAAGTTAAATTTTCAGTTCAAAAAACGAATGCGCGACAAAGTAGTTTAATTTTTAACTGAAAAAATTAATTTTTAACAAAATACTTCAATCCTAGGCCAAAAAAGATTATTAATTACCAACTTAATAGTTGAATGTTCGGAACAACCAAATTTTTTTTACCAGAATAGAGATTAATTTTTTACAAAAAAAAAGTTAATTTTCTATAAAGAAAGCTACATTTTTAACTAAAGAGTTTAATTAAAAAAAAAAGAATCTAAAACTAAAAAGTCGACTGTTTCAGAAAAAATTTGTATTTAATTCGAAAAAGATCCATTTTCAATTAGAAAGTTAACTTTACACTAAAATCGATAAATTTTCAACCAAATAGTTGACGATTTAGTAAAAAAAGATTAATTTTCAATTATAAATGGAAAATCTAAATTTTTAGTTAAAAACCCGAATTAAAAAAAATCAACAAAATAGTTCAATTTTCATAAAAAAAAGTATTTTTGAACAAAAAAGATAAATCTTCTTTAAACATAGGTAAATTTTTAACCAAAAACTTTCATTTTGAACTCGGAAGATAAATTTTCTACGAGAAAAGGCGAATTTTCAACGAAAAAATTACACGAAAAATCAACCAAAAAATATGAGTTTTAAACTAAAAAATTAATTTTCTAATGAAAAAAAGATAAATATTGAATCAAATATAGAAAATGTAAATTTTTAGTTTAAAAAACGAATGCTCGACAAAGTAGTTTAATTTTTAACAAAATACTTCAATCCTCAACCAAAACAAATGATTAATTACCAATTAAAGAGTTGAATTTGTTCACACAAAAAATTTTTTTTAACAAAATAGAGATTATTTTTTTTCAAAAAAAGTTTATTTTCTACCAAGAAAGCTAAATTTTCAACTAAAGAGTCGAATTTTCAACCTTTTTTGGTTGAAAATTCAACTCTTTAGTTGAAAATTTAGATTTTTGGTAGAAAATTAACTTTTTTTGAAAAAAATTAAACTCTATTTTGTAGAAAATGATTCTTTTTTTTATAATCATTTTCTACTAAAAAAAGATCAATTTTAATCAAGAGAATTTTCTAATCATTAGAAATTTCTAAAACTAAAAAGTCGACTTTTTTAGAAAAACTTTTTTATTTCATTCGAAAAAGATCCATTTTCAATTAGAAAGTTACCTTTAAACCAAAATCGATAAATTTTCAAACAAATAGTTGACGAATTAGTAAAAAAAGATACATTTTCAATCATAAATGGAAAATCTAAATTTTCAGTTAAAACCCCGAATTGAAAAAAAACTAACAAAATAGTTCAATTTTCGTGAAAAACATTGATTTTTTAACAAAAAAGTTAAATATTCAATAAAAAAAGATTATTAATTATTAATTAAACAGTTGAAGTTTCAAATAAAGCAAAAAACAAAATTAATTCTCGACGAAAAATGTAAGTTGCATTTTTAACAAAAAACTTTCATTTTGAACTCAGAAGATATACTTTCTACACAAAAAAGCGAATTTTCAATAAAAAGATGAGTTTTAAACCAGAAAATAAATTTTCTAATAAAAAAAGATAAATATTGAATCAAATATGGAAAATGTAAATTTTCAGTTTAAAAAACGAATGCTCGACAAAGTAGTTTAATTTCTAACTAAAAAAAAATAATTTTTAACAAAATACTTTAATCCTCAACCAAAACCGATTATTAATTACCAATTAAACAGTTTAATGATTGCAAAAAAAATTTTACCAGAATAGAAATTAATTTTTTACAAAATAAGTTAATTTTCTACCAAGAAATCTAAATTTTCAACTAAAGAGTTGAATTTTCAACAAAAAAAAATCATTTTCCACAAACAGAGATAAATTTTAATCAAGAGCTGAGTTTTAAAACTAAAAAGTCGACTGTTTTAGAAATAATTTTTATTTAATTCGCAAAAAAATCAATTTTCAATTAGAAAGTTAATTTTAAACCAAAATCGATAAATTTTCAATCAAATAGTTGACGATTTAGTAAAAATGTTCAATAATAAATGGAAAATATCAATTTTCAGTTGAAAGCCCGAATTTAAAAAAAAATCAACAGAACAGTTCAATTTTCGTCAAAAAAATTAATTAATTTTTTAAGAAAAAAGTTAAATCTTCAATAAAAATAGATTATTAATTATTAATTAAACAGTTGAATTTTTACACACAAAAAAATGTTTAATTTTACCAGGAAAGAGATGAATTTTTAACAAAAAAGTTAATTTTCGAATCAAGAAAGCTGTATTTTCAACTTCAGAGCTGAATTAAAAAAAATATATTAATTTTCTAACAGAGATACATTTTTATAATTTTTTCCGAAAAACTTTGAATTTTAATCCCGAAAAGATTAAATTATCAACAAAAAAGTTAAAAGTGTTGAATTCTCAACAACTAAATTTGCTACTGCTTATTTGAAAATTTACTAAATAAATATAAATTTTCAATCAAAAATGAAAAATTTAAATTATTAATTAAAAAAAACTAATTTTCAAAAAAGTAGTTCAATTTTCAATAAAAAATTAATCTGATGATTAATTTATTATTACTAAGATAAAAGATGAATTTTAAAACAAAAAATTATTTTCGACTAAGGAAGCTAAATTTTCATCTAAAAAGTTGAATTTTCATTTTTTATCAACAGAGACAAATTTTAATCAAAAGAGTTCATTTTTTAAGTTGAAAAGTCGAATGTTTACGAAAAACTTTGATTTTTAATCCCAAGAAGATAAATTTTCAACAAAAATGATAATTTTTATTCAAAAAAGATGAATTTTTAACAAAAAAGTTTAATTATCAACTAAATAATGTTTAAAGAGTCGAATATTTTAGGAAAAATTAAAATCTTAATACCAAAAGGTACATTTTTGAAAAACAAAGTTAATTTTCAACCAAGAAGTTGAAAATTTTCAACAAAAAAGTTCATTTTCTTCCAAGAGAAATTACTTTAACTACAAAAAATAAATAATAAAAAAACGAATTTTCTACCCAAAAAGACAAATGTCCAACAAAACAGTTGAATTTTTAAACAAATAATAAAATTTGTACCACAAACATATCAATTATAAACCCACAATATAATACTTTTCAATCAAGAACAATTAAGTTTCAAGCCAAAAGGGCTGGACTTTCTAATTGGGCTATATTAATTCAGTTCGCATTTAAGAAAAAAAAAGTTTCTTGAAAATAGAAAAAAAAATTGTTTTTCAAAAAAGGAAACAGGAATTTTTCCTTGAAAAAAGTGTCTGTGTGACAGCCCTGAAAATACGTCCTGTGACGTAATGAGCATTAATAAAAAAATAAAACATAAATACTCAAATTTGAAAATAGATTATTAAGGTCCCGATGAAATTTAAGTAGTTGAAAAGTATAAATTCCAGTTACGGAATCCTTAAATAATAAATATAAATCCTTTATTTTATAATATAATTTAAGATTTGAGCCATAAGTACAAGATTGGAAATATTTCCAAAATAATCAAGAATTTGGTTTTTATCAACTGATCGGATTTTCTAAATAGTGTGATGCTTTATCGGACCAATCTTGATAAAGAAATCTCTTTTATTCTTGATATTTAGGTACTCCCAAGTACTTTATTCACGCTTAGAAGGTCTACCCGACGGCTGACTTTCAATTCCAGGTCATTTTCTTATTTTATTTCACAATTAAATTTATTTATAAATGTTTAAAAACATTTTAGATACAAATTGTTAAATTGTAATTAATTTTTTATTATTGGGAAATAATCTCATTCTTATTAATTCTTTATATATATATATATATATATCATTTCTTAAAATTCATGGAAAAGTTTAAAATTACTTTTTATGTTAAAATATTAATTTTCAAAGAAAATCACAAAATATTTCGGAAATAGTCAAAGATGTTTAAGAAAAATTTAAAGATTTTTTCATTTAATTTGCAAGAATTTTTCTCGAGATTCATAACAAAATTTTTAATGATTGTTTTTAAAAAATTAATTTTAAGAGAAAATAGAAAAAGATTCCAAAACACTTCAAATGAATTCCTAAAATTTCGAAAGAGTGTTTACGATTTTAGAGCAATATGTTTTAATTTTGCAAGATGAAACCATTACAAAAAAATTGAGTAAATTCAAAAAATATTTAGAAGATCTGAAAATAACATTAAACTTGAAAATATTCCATTTTTTTCAAAATAGGTATTTAAAGATTTAAAACTAAAACTTTAGAAGCCTTAAAAGAATTTCGCAAATCTTCAGAAGAACAAAAAATTTTTCTTAAAATTCTTGGGAACATTTGAAATGATTGTTTATTTTTAAAAATTAAGTTTGAAAGAAAGCTTAAAAACATTAAAAAATATTTCAACAGATTTCCAAAAATGTGAAAGACATTAAGAAATTTTTTTTTACTTTGAATGATTTTTTTTATTTATAGAAAAATTTACGAAAGTTTAAAAGATTTTAGAAATTTGAGACGTCTTGAAGAGATTAAAAATATTAAAAGCAGAAAAATATTAAAAACTTGGAAATATTTCCGAAAATTTTTCAAATATTTTCTAATCTCTTTTAAACTTCTAAAAGTTTTAAATATCCTTTAAACTGGCACGAATTTGTCCTAATATTTTATACAATTCTGTAAAAAAATCTCAGGAGAATTATGTTCATATAATTTTTATAAAAACAAACTGATAATACTTATTTCCTTTTTCTCAGATTTCATGACCTAATTTTGTCACGCATTTAGTTACTCGAAATTTTTATTTTCTATTAAAAATCATTTTCCCCTCAAATTCTCCGTTTCAAGTCAAAATTATAATTCTGGGACGAAATTAAAATCCCGAAAAATAAAATTCCCGACATTGTGTAATTCGCGAATTTAAAAAATTAAAATTTTGTTGTGAATATTATTTATTTAATAAAAATACAAAAATCAAACAGTTTTATAAAAACAATTATGTTTAATGTTTAAAGTTTATACAATTATTACTTATTGAATGTAAAATAATAATAAAAATAAGTGAAATTTATAGCATAAAATTTAATTATTTAAATTTCGGGAATTTTCAAATTCGCTAATTAAATTTAAATTTCAATTAAAAATTTCCAAACATTATCGAATTAGAAAATTCCCGACAGAAAAGTTACGAATTATAAAATATCCGAGGTAGAATATTCCCAAATTCAAACATTTAAACTTTTTTTATAAATATGATTTATTTATTTAAAAAAAAAACAATATTCAAATGTGTTTATAACCAAATATTTTTAATTTTTAAAGTATTTAAAAGTATTTTTTAACCAATTATTGTTATTTTAAATTCAAACAATAGTTTTAGAAACATTAGGCATTTAATAATAATTTTTTAAAATATTTCAGTAAAGTAGCATTAATAAATAAATAGCATTTGTAAATAAAAATGTTTAATTGTTTAAATTCGGGAATTCTCCAAATCTGTTATTTTATTATTCGGGAATTTTAATTTTCGGGATTTTTTAGTCATCCTCTAATTATTTTAGAAAATTCACTGCATAATCAACATATGAATATTAAGAAAAAAAATATATTTTTCTGAGATTAGCGAAAATTTACAAATGAAAAACATCGAAATTTAATTCAATATTTTAAACAAATTTAATAAAAAAAAAATAATAATGAATATATTAGACTTTGGATTAAAAAATATTTTAATCTTTAATAATTTTTTTATATTTATTCTGACAAAAACAAATTTCCTGATATTTTTTATAATTCTTTAGGAAAATTCTCTGTACCGATTAAAACTGATAATTCTTTGTTTCTTAAATTCCTTCTTCCAAATCATAATTACAGATTTTATATGTTGAAACAAAAATCTTTTTCTCTTAAATTAAAAAAAATATCTCTATAATTTCAGATAAATACTATCGATATTTCTTTGAATATTTTCTTTCGAGATTGAACAAACTGTGAGTAATAAAATATGAAAACCCTTTTACTATTCATTAAAGTCCAATCAAATGAAAAATCTGGGTCAGGTAGACACCCCAAGTTCTCTTAAATTTCTCGAAACTACCATCAACAAACCCTCAATGTCTCTCAAGCGACGAGCAAGGAGAAAAAGTTTGAAAGAGTTTCGTATAATTGACTAGAATAAAAGTAATAATCGCCCCGACAAGCGATCCAAATTGAGTGGCGACACCCGTAAAATAAAGACCCCTGCCCGGATCCGGTCGGAACAAAGTTGTAATTCCCATTTTGATAAAACCAATTAATCCACAGACCATCACCCAGGAAACGACAACAAGCATTTCTCCCAGCCAAGAATTCTGTAGAGGCGGCATCGGTGATTGGAGCGCCAAATAAAATACAAATCCTGAAATAATTACAGTAAATCCAGTGAGCAGAGTGAGGAGCTTGATCTCTGGATTTTTTATGACAAAACCGGAACACATCGCGAGGGGTCCTGCCATCGATGCCAATGTTACCGTCAAATGATAGGCAACATTTCCGTAAGGTAGACAGGAGAAAGACTGAATACTGGGAAGTGTTCCGTTCCCTAAAAAGCAAACTAAAACCATCATAGTTAGGAGATGAGCGTAAGTTTGTTTATTCATAGTCCAGCCGGAATTAGTTTTATAACTCGGAGGTGCATTCATATCAGTGGGAAGGTTTTCCATGCTGTCTGGTGGCTTGACTCTCTCTTGTTTCGCGACACGAACTTTGTTTAGACTCGTGAAGGCGAGAAAACTGAGTAATAGCATTGTAGCGAGGAATACGAAGAAGGTTTGGGTACTAAACCTTGGATCGGGATAGTGGGTGTCGAATTCGAGTTTGGATCCGGGTTTGGTTACGTTGACACAGGTCGGATTTCCACCGACTCCTTGGATCAAGGCGACCGTGCTCGGAATAAATCCACTGAGTCCTTCGCCCACGAGATAGGAGACCAAGTAGATTTCTCGATAATTTCTCATGTAGGGCATGAAAAGGACGGAACTGGTGCAGCCAACGACAGCTGTTACGAACATCAGACCGAGAAGATAGGTTGAGTGATTTTCGCCAAAGACTGTTGATGTTCTGTCGTAGAGGAAGGTCAGGGCGCAAGTTGCTAGGAAACCGGCTCCTAGGAGGCAGTAAATTATTACGTCGTCTCGAGCCCATGTTGCATATCTGCAAGATTGTAAACAAATTATGAGTGATTTCCAGAACAATTATTATTGATTAACCCCTTTGTTGGCATTAACGCAAAATGCGTCGATCTTATTTTTTCCTGTTTAACTTACCCTGATTTTGCATTCATGTCTTACTCGGGGGTTTTGGGGCCGCTGATTCCGAATCTGAAGTAAAAAATTCTATCTCGGTATTTACGGGATTTTAGGGTCGCTGAATCAGAATTTGAAATCAAAATTCGAAAATTTTAAATGGCGGATATTTTCGTCCGCCATTTTGAATTTTTGAGTTTTAACTCCACTTTCGGGTTCAGTGACCCCAAAAATCCGCAAGTACCAAGATTTATCCAAATCGAACCGTTTCTTTTGCGTTTTCGTTCATCACATTGGATTCGCCATTTTGAATGTTCGAATTTTGACTTCAGATTCGGATTCAGCGACCCGAAAAGGCCCAGGATACAGATTTTCAGGATAACAAATTTTCCTGCCATTTTGGGCACTTTTTGTCGAATTTTCTCTGCCAACGAAGGAGTTAATAAGTAATTAATTTAATTTATTGAAAATGTATTAATTTATTTAAAAAATAAAATTAATTTATTGATGAATTTAACATAGGGGCCGTTCGCATATTACGTAACGCGCCAGGTGTGGCGATTTGTTACGGAGTGTTACATGAGGGGAGGGTCATCAACTGCGTTACGTAACATCGATTTTATGATTTTATGCGATAATCGATTCAAATTTGAGCGCGGCTTTTATTCGGTTTATGTTGGCAATGAGTTGTGTTGATATTGCCGTTTTGTACGTCCCTTTTTTATTTTGTTGCTTATGCAATAATAAATATATATTTCATGAACTAATCATTTTGAGTTTGAAATTATTAATGTAGAAAACATCAGAAAGTAATATTTGAATATTCTATAAATGATATCAGGATGCACACTGTTTGAAACGCTGTGAAATAGCAAAATCAAGATTTGTTACGTTACCGGAGGGGGGGGGGGGTCCAAAATTGATTGAAAATTACGTTACGTAATATGTGTACGGCCCCATAACAATAACACCGGCACAAATAAAAACCTGGTCTGTCCAGCGGAATATGCTAGCATTTCTATAGGATTTTGGGGCCGCTGAATCCGAATCCAGGGATCAAATAACCCACTCGGTTCAAATTTTTTCGAAAAACCTAAAAATAGACGTAAAACTGACAAAAATGTCTAATTTTGAATTTTTCGAATGAATATGAGCCAACTGGGTTATTTGGATTCCGGATTCGGATTCACCGACCACAACAACATATAGAAATCCTCATTATGACCACTGAGCATGAAACAATATACATAAAAAATCGCTGTTTTCGTCGAATTTTTGCGTTTTTCGAAATGTTGATTCAGACCACTGGACATGAAAATAATTTTTTTGCAATAATGTACACAAAACATCGCAGTTTTCGTCGATTTTACATCCTTTTTAGCGGTTTTCGAAAAAATATGAGCCAACTGGGTTATTTAGACACCGGATTCGGATTCAACGACCTCCCCAGATGTATGTGTTTGGGTCGCTGAATCCGAATCCGGTGTCTAAATAACCATATCTCACGGTCGTGAGACGTGGTTGTGGCGATTTTACCGCGATTTCGCTGGAAGCGGGTGCGTTTTTCCAGATTAGCACCCACTCCCGGCAAAATCCTGCGGTTGTCCTTATGACTAATTTTTAAACACACACACACA
>NC_046661.1:92903372-92924203 GCF_010883055.1 Belonocnema kinseyi
CGGTGTAATTCATAAAAAAATTCATCCTGAAATATATTTTTTCAATTATGGTTATTTTAAATTCAAAAAAGCCTTTTAGATACTTTAAAAATTAAAAATATTTTGTTATAAACATATTTGAATATTGTTTTTTTTAAAATAAATAAATAATATTTATAATAAAATTTAATTGATTGGGTTGAAGAATTTTCTAGTTCGGATATTTTATAATTCGTCAATTTTCTGTAGGAAATTTTCAAATTTGGTAATATTATAAACTGTTCGGGAATTTTCCAATTCTAAAATCTTAAAGTGTTGGGAATGGATCGACTGAAATATAATATTCTCGACGCAATATATTTTCCCTACAATTTATAATATTAGCGAGTGACGACTGAAAAATCCCAAAAAATAAAATTCCCGACACTGTCAAATTCCCCAATTGGAAAAATTCCCGAATAATTAAATTTCCAAATTAAAAAATTCTCGAATAGTTCATAATATTACCGAATTCGAATATTCTTGAATAATAAAACTACCGACCATTTATAAGATTACCGAATTTAAAAATTCCCGACAGAATAGCCAAATTATAAAATATCCGATCTAAAAAATTCCCGAATTTAAAGAATAAAATTTTTTTTATGAATATTATTCAATCATTAAAAATACAAAAATCAAACAGTTTTATGAAAAAAATACTTTTTAATTAATAATAATAACAATAAGAGAAATATAAAACAAAAAAATTAATTTATAAACATTATTTATTTATTCAAAAAAATTCATATATGTTTATAACAAAATATTTTTAATTTTCAATCTTTTTCTGTCGGGAATTTTATAATTAGGGAATTAATTTATGCGAGAATTCTCCAATTTGGGAATTTTATTATTCTGTAATTTTATTAGTCGGGAATTTTAATTTTCGGGATAACTAAATTAGGTGCAAAAATTTGGTCATGAAATTTGCGAACAAGGAAATGAGTATCATCAGTTTGTTTATATAAAAATGATATAAATATAATTTTCCTGTAATTTTTGATAAAATTCCAAAATGATAAAAAAAAGTCGAAAATGAATTCAGAAAATGTTCACGGTTTAAAAAAAATCTTTAATTATCTTCCATATTTTTGAAAATCTGTTAAAATATTTTTTAATTTTTTAAAGTTTTCTTTCAAACTTAATTTTTCTTAAGGCTTTTAAAGTTTTAGTTTTAAATCTTTAAAAATCTGTATTAAAAAAATTACAAATTAAATTAAATTGTTATCATTATTCAAAGTGGTCTTGTATAATAATTTTAAAACCACATAAATCTTTCCTTTGACGAACAATATTTATGAATTTTAAATCATAGATTTTTTCTTTATGCCTTACGGTCCACATAAATTAAAATAAAATTGAGCCAAAAAACATTTTTTCAAAATCAGAATTTAAAAAATTCGTGAACATTTTCTGGATTCATTTTTGACTTTTTTTCAATAATTTTTAATTTTCTTTAAAATCTCAGGAGAATTATATTTGTATAATTTTTATAAAAACAAACTGATAATATTTATTTCCTTGTTCTCAGATTTCATGACCTAATTTTGGCACGCATTTAGTTATTCGAAATTTTTATTTCGTATTAAAAATTATTTTTCCCTCAAATTCTCCGTTCCAAGTTAAAAATTATAATTCTGGGACGAATGAAAAATCCCAAATAACAAAAAATTATCAAAAAATAAAATTTCCAAGTAACGACTGAAAAATCCCGAAAAATAAAATTATCGAAACTTTGCAAATCCTGAATTGGAAAAATTCCCGAATAATAAAAGTACTAAAAAATAAAATTCCCAAATTGAAAAATTATCGGACAGTTTATAATATTACATAATTGGAAAATTCCCGACAGAATATAGCCCAATTGTAAAATATCCGATCTAGAAAATTCCCGAATTTAAAATAATTAAATTTTTTTACGAATATTATTTATTTAATAAAAATACAAAAATCGAGCCCATGTTGAATATCTGCAAGATTTTACAAAAATTATAAATAATTTGTAAAAAATGTATTGTTATTATTCTTCAGCGTGGTATTGCATAATGATTTGAAACCAAATCAATCCTTTCTTCGACCGACAATATTTATGAACTTTAAATCACAGATTAGAATATTTGAAAATACAATATTTGAATTGCGCGGAAAATTCTCTAAAATATATGAATAATTATTAATTATTAATTATTACCAGGTCCTAAATCCGCACACATTTACAAAAACTTGAATGATCAAATGTTTATTTGGTTTCAGCTGAACAAATTTCACGTTATCTATATTCAAATTTTTTTAAATATGTGCATATGACTTAAAAAAAAATATTTTTGCACATTTTCAAAAAAAATGTTACTGACCAAAAATTCATTTTAAAATTTCGTAAATTTTTATTATTATTCACTAGTAAAAGCTGTAAATACAACAAATTCGTCATAATTTTTGATCCAATGGGAAATATTTTGAATTCGAAATCGTTAAATTTTACTGTATTAAATTGTTTTTTTTTTCAAATTTGTCAAATGCCAGTCCATCTGTTTTTTTTGGATGATGGAATTGAATTGATCGAATTTAAACATCCAATTTTTTTTTAATGAGGTATTAAGCTTTGTATATTTTAAGCTTCGATTTTTCTAAGAGTATTTATTTTTAATTTTTCAGAACTTGAAATGTGTACCTTATCTAATCTTTTAAAATAAATCTAATTTTTTCTACGATTTGTAGAAAACCCTGTAAATTAAAAAAAAATTCCTTGAAATCTTCCATATCTTTTTTTGACAATTTTGGAAATCTTTTAAATTTTTAAAAAATATTCCCTTAAAATAATGTTTCAAAATGAAAAATCATTTTAGATTTCCCTATGAACCTTAAAGAGAATGTTTTTATTCTTTTAAAGGCCTTCAAAATACCTAAAAATCTTCCAATTTTTTTTTAAATCTGCAATAATCTACATTAAAAAAAATTAAACTGTGGCTATTTGCACCGAAATTTCAGTACGAATCGCCCAATTTTATTCAGTATAAACACTTCCTTTAAATTATTTGAAAACATTTTAAATGTTGAAAATTAATTTTAAATCTTTTCAAAACTCCTAAATATTTCTTAAAATTACTTAAATTATTTCTACAAATTATAAGTTTTCAATTGTTACTTAAGCATCAAAATTCAACAATTTCAACAGTTTCTAATTGTTTACTTTAAATTCTTGGGTCAAAATTTACTCGTCTTAAATGAACAGTCAAATATTGGTTGGATGTTTAAATTTTTTTAATTACAAAGATTTCGAATTGAAAAAGTTTAAATTTGAATATTAAAGTCTGAAAATTCTTCAATCTTTAATATTATTTATTTATTATGTCTACAAATTCTTTAAATTATAAATGTACGCTTAAAAATAAAAATCTAAAATGGAAAATTTTGAATGTACATAATTTTCAAGTTACGTATTGTGAACTGAATAATATCATAATTGAAAGATATTATTTAACTAATTATTTCACAAAACTGTTGAAGTCGAACTTCGACAGATTTTGATTATAAATATTTGTAAAATTTCCCGGTCAAAAAATAATAAAATTTTCAAACAATTGATCATATTACCGAATCGAAAAACTCCCGGCAGTTTATAATATTATCGAATTTGAAAATTCTCGAACTATCAAACTCCCGAATTAAAAATGTTTTAATTTATTTACTAAAAATACGATAATTAGATATTTTTGTAAAAAAAATTATTTTTAATAATTAAATTTGCTAAAATTCTGTTTTGAATTTAAAGTGATTATAATTTATAAAAAATGATTTAATTGTTTGAATTCGGAAATTTTCTAGTTCGGATATTTTTTAATTCGGCTATTTCCTACCCGAAATTATCAAAGTCGGGAATATTATAAACTGTCGGAAATTTAGGTCAACTGTAAAATCCCGAATAATAAAATCTAAGAATTGGAGAATTCCAGAATAATTTATAATATTACCGAAATTGAAAATTCCCGCATAATAAAATTTCCGAATTAATAAAATTCACGAATTGTAAACTTCTTGAATCATAAAATTCTCTAATAAAAAAATTACCGAATTGGAAAATTTTCGAATAATAAAGTTCTCGAACAGTTTATAAAATTACCGAAATGGAAAAGTCCCGAATAATCATATTTCTGATTGTTTATAATATTATCGATTTTGAAAATTCCCTAACTATAAAATACCCGAACTAGAAAACTTCCGAATTTTATCAATGAAACTTGCGTCTTCATATTCTGCATTTTCTACTTAATTAAGTATCGTTAAAGATTAAGTTTCTTAAATCTCTATAAGCTTGGAAGTACACATTCTCATCGTAAAACTCACGCTGTGCGCTCGATTTTTAAGATACATTTGTAAATGTATATTTTTTAACCAACTTAAGATAAATAAAAAACTACAATACTTTTTTCATATATTTTTATCTATCTTGCGTTGTTATGCTAAGAATAGGATTTTTGTTTTCAATATTACCTTTTATCGATAAAGCCAAATATCCTACAAGTCTTCTTTTAGATTATTTACATACCTCGAGTTTTTTGGCGTAACATTGTAATTTTTTCTTTTCTGCATATTAATTACGATAAATAAAAACAAAATCACGTGTCCCATTGGAAAATGGTTAAAAGACATATTGTAGGATTTTTCAAAAGCTATAATTTTCCTTTGAGACTTTTTTTGTATTTTGCGTCGTTTGGTTCGAAAATTGAATGTTGCGGCGTAAAATTTCGAGCAATTCTAATACTTTCTTAATCAGGAATGATGAGAATGTAATAAATCATTACAAATTAGTAGCTCTTTTTCGGGTCAACAATTTTTTTTCAATCTTATTTTTACCGTAACTTTTCTCATTTTTCCACAAATTTTTTAATTTTTCTTTAATTTTCAATGTTATTTTTTACGTATAAGATAATTATTACGAGTCCTATCAAGAAGTGATTATTAAAGAATTTGTAGATATTTTTTGGGATCATAATTTTTGTTAATTCATCCTTTTGGTATCTTGCATTGTTGCACCAAAAAATGCAGTTTTTTGCATTATTTTTTGTGCAATCAAAATTTGAATTTTTGATTTTCCAAAAATTTTTATTCTCTTGACTTTTTTTCATATCTTGCGTTTTAAGGCTTAAAATTTGCATTCTCGATTGATTAAAAAAAAATTTAAATGCTATAACTCTGAGAATTTTCTTTTTATCAAAAAAAGTCATTAGTCATTATCAAAGATCGATTTCATCCGTTCAGACAGACGCCATCGTAAAAACTTGATTTTCGGATTCAGGGGATCTCGAAACATTGAGTTCGGTTGAAAAACTGTGGTATCGAATTTCCCAAATTCTAATACCTTCTCAATCATAAATGATAAGAATGTAAAAAAAATGATTTAATTATTTAAATTTGTCAATTTTCTAGTTCGGATATTTTTTAATTCGGCAATTTCTTGTCAGGAATTTTATTATTCAGGAATTTTCAAATTCGGCAATATTATAAACTGTTCTGGAATTTTCCAATTCGGAGATTTTATTATTCGGAAATTTTATCATTCGGGATTTTTCAGTTATCCCAAATTTCTGACGGTTTATAATATTATTTTTAAATTCGGTAATATTATAAACAGTCGGAGATATGACTATTCGGGAATTTTACATTTTGGTAATATTATAAGCTGTTCGAGAATTTTATTATTCGGTTTATAATATTATCGAATTTGTAAATTCCCGAATAACAAAATAACTAAAATAGAAAACTCCCGAATTTCAACAATAACATTTTATTTATTTATTATAAATAAAATAATCACACATTTTTATTAAAAACCCTATTTTATATGTTTATTGTTGCTAACATTATTTTTAGAATTTAAAATAAATATAATTGAGAAAAAAAACAATTTTATCCAGAAATAATCAGATAAAATTATTTGAATATTATACTTTTAATAAATAAATAATATTTATAAAAAATAATTTAATATAATAAATTGGCGGGAATTTGGGACGACTGAAAAATACGGAAAAATAAAATTCCCCACTGTAAAATTCTTAAATAAAAATACATCCGATTAATAAAACTCACGAATTGGAAAATTCCCGCCTAATTAAATGTTCAAACAGTTTATAATATTACTGAATTGAAAAGCTAAAATCATTATAATTAAATAAATAAATAATAATAATTAAATACCCTATAATTTCATAATTTTTTCATTTTTTCTCTATTAGATAGTCATTTTGAAAAATAATAATTTTTAATAGAACTATCAAAAATTAACCGTTTGTTGTAATTTTTGGTCTTGAAAATTATTATTTAAATGTAAATAATGCAATGAGAATATAGAAAAATGGTTATTTGTGATAATTTCAAATATAAATTGAAATACGATTATATGTATTTAACATGATCAAATAAAATGTTACATTGTACGTAGATATTAAATCTTGATCAGCTCCCTCATGCACTTAAATATAACATTTTTCTTACTTTTGAACTTCAAAATTCAAAAATTTTTGTATAAACATAAAGTAATTGAATATATTTATGTAATAATAAGGTCAGAAGAAGCGTTAGATAGATCGAATTTTATATAAAATACATTCAAAAGATATTTTTATGTTTTTAAATATTAAAAAAATATTCATTGTCAAATATCAGTCAAAAGTTGTATTTTTGCAGCAGGTGAAAAATTACAATTTTTCCATATTCTCATTGTATTATTTGAAGTGAAAAATTTACTTCAGAAAACAAAAGTTACCTAAAAAGATCAATTTTTAACAAAAAATGAAATAATAACATTTTCAGTTAGAATAATTAATTTTCAACCATGAAAAAGGAATTTTTCAACAAAATATTTAAATTTTTAAACCAAAGTGACAAGTTTTCGACAAAAAATAAAGAATTCTAAAAAACAAGTTTAATAGTTGATATTTCCACCAATTTTGTTTTTAATTTTTTATATAAAAAGGTTGAATTAAATAAAAAAATACAAATTTTCAACCAATTATTTCAATCCCGGGCCAAGACAGACTAATGTTTAATCCAAAAAGAATCATTTTTGACAAAAAAATATAATTTACAGCCCAAAAGTATGCATTTTCTACTAAAGTAATTGAATTTTCATTATCAGTAAAAAAATGGTTAACAAAACACATGAATTTTCAATCAAATTTTAAATATTCAAAACAAATTTTTAACCCAATGTTAATTTTTCAACTAAGAAGGTGAATAAGTTACAAAAAAGATATTTTTTTAACCAAAACAATGGTTCTTCAAACAAAAAATGAAGTTTTCACCCAATAGTGGGGTTTCTTATCAAGAAAGGCGAATTTTCCACAAAATAGTTAAAATGTTCAACCAAGAAGATTAAATTTCGATTAAAAAATACATTTTTGACAAAAAAGTGGAAGATATATTTTCAGTTTGAAAAATAAATTTTCAACAACAAAAGCTTATTTTTAAACAAATTAATTAATTTTTAACAAAAAAGATTTATTTTAAACAAAATATCTGAATTTTTTAAAGAATCTTTAACCAAAAAGACGGATTAGTCAACAAAAAGAAGAACAAAGTTTTAACAAAATATAGAAAGTTTCAAATAAATAGATAGTTGGCTAGTTTCTAATGGAAATAATTAAATTTTTAATAAAAGAAATTAACTTTAAAATAAAATAATGCATTTTTAACAAAAAAATTAATTTTTAACCTAACAGTTTAATTTTCAACCCGAAGGTGAATTTTCTACCAAAAGAAAACAAATTTTTACCAAAATAAATTAATTTTCAACAAATTAGTTATATTTGTAACAAACCTGATGAATTTTAAACCACAAAATTAAATTTCTAGAAAAAAAAACATAAATTCCCCACAAAAAATAGTATATTTAAATTTTAAGTCGAAAAATTTATTTTTATTGAAAAAAAAATAATAATTTGAAATCAAAGAAATTAATTTTCAATCAAAAAGATTAATTTTTTAGCTAAAAAGATTAGTTTAAAAAAATATATGATTTTCTAACCAAATTTTAAGTTTTAAAAGGAAGTTTTAATCTAATAAGTAAATTTATAACCAAAGTGATTAGATTTCAACAAAAAATGTAAATTCGTAATCAAAAAATTAAAATTCTACAACAAAAGATAAAGTTTTAAAAAATACAGAAATTTTCAATCAAAGAAGATAAAAGTTAAACCAAAAATGTGATAATTAAAATTTCAGTTGAAAAATTAAATTTTTAACAAAAAAGTGAAATTCTTAATATTTCTTATTTATATTTATTTAATCTTTATTTGAATTGAAATAATTACTTTTGAAGACAGAACTTACTTCAGAAGGTCAATTTTGAACTAAAAATAAGAGAATTAAATTTTCAGTTAGAAAAATTTATTAATATTCAACTAAGGAAAAAGTAAATTGTTAAAAAAATATTTAAATTTTCGACCAACGTGATGAATTTTCGATTAAAAAAATAATTATAAAAACGAGAGTAATAGTTGATATTTCCACCAATTTTTAATGTAACCAATTCGAACTCAAAAAATTCAACAAATAGTTGAATCTGACAAAAAAAGACAAATTTTCCACAAAATAGTTAAAACTTGCAACCAAGAAGATTAAATTTCTATTTAAAAATACATTCTTGGTTAAAAAAAATATTTTTAAACAAAGAAATTAATTTTAAACCAAAGACATTAATTCTAAGCAAAATATCTGAATTTTTAACCAAATTTAGAATTTTTAAAGGAAATTTCAACCAAGAAGGTGGATTAGTCAACAAGAAGATTAATATTCTACCACAAAAGACAAATTTTTAACAAATTAAAGAAAGTTTCCAATAAATAGCTAGTTAGCTACTTTGTTAATCCAAACATGGAATAGTGAAAATTTCAGTTTAAAAAATTCGTTACAAAACGAATTTAAAAGAAAATAATTAAATTTTTAGAAAAAAATTTTTTTTAAACTAAAATAATGAATTTGAAACCAAAAAATTATTATTTAACCGAACAGTTTACTTTTTAATCCCGAAGTTGAATTTTCTACCAAAAAAGACAAATTTTCAACAAAATAATTTAATTTTCAAAAAATTAGTTGCATTTTTAACTAAAAGGATGAATTTTTAACCAAGAAGATGAAATTTCTATTAAAAAAAAAAAAACATAAATTTCCGAAAAAAAATATAATATTTAAATTTTAAGTTGAAAAAATTAATTTTTATTAAAAAAAAAATAATAATTTGAAATCAAAGAAATTAATTTTCAGAGATTAATTTTTCATCTAAAAAGATTTAGTTTAACAAAATATACAAATTTTTAACCGAAGTTTGAAATTTTAAAAGAATTTTCAATCTAATAATTGAATTTCTAACTAAAGAGATTAGTTTTCAACAAAAATGGTAAATTCGTAATCAAGAATATTAACATTCTGTCACCAAAAAAAAAGTTTCAACAAAATACAGAAATTTTCTAATTCCATTTTCAACTAAGTATATGATTTTTGTGAAAAAATGAAAAAATAATCAAAATTCGGTTTTGAATAAGATTAAATTTAAATAATGACATTTTTAGGTGAAAAATTAATTCTTAACCGAAATAAACTAATTTTTAACAAAATATTTTTTAACCAAAGAGATGAATTTTTAACAATGGTGTTAATTTTCAAGCTAGAAAGACAAATTTTAATTTTTGGGGTTTTCCTGTCACTCAAATTTTTCATAGAACTAGAAAAAAATAACTGTTAATAAAAATAAAAATAAAAATAAGTGTTAATTTTCAAAATTGTTATCTAAATGTAAATAATAAATTCAAATACAGAAAAACGGTTGATACAAAAATAATCTGCAAATTTTAAAGAATTTTAAGTCAATTAAAAAATGGAGTCATTCATATCGAATTTAATGGAAGTTTATCACTATGATAAAGTAACTTCTGCAAATCATAAAAATTCTCAAATCATATCAGACTTTCCTCAAAATATGCTCAAAATGTTGGAAATTAAACCGACTTGTTTTCTAAATAAAGGATAATGTTCTAGTTATTTTAGAAAGAACATGAAACCTAGATTATTTAAAAATAAAAAAATCTATTAAATAAGAGGGTCAAAGACTTACTTGACATATAGAGTGTATAAGATTGGTCCTAAATTTGCCACCTGCACGAGCATAACCATATAAGCAGGAAGTGTCCATCCTTCAGGAGCAGTATTCACCAATAATGGCAATTGCACATAAACTCCATTTATTCCAATCCAGGCTCCGAGTCCAAATAACAAGGCCAGGACATCAACGAGAGGTTTTCGATTGCTGAGCCTTTGCGTCAGCATAACTGATTCCATTTGCATATACCCGAATTCAAAATTAATCCAATTACTATTTAAATTTCCTCTTCATCGGCTTATTAAACGTAAACGTAGAGACTTTTACTTTTCACGCTCCGAAATTTGCGGGACACTTAAGTAACATATTTCCGTATCAGCACTTTTGACAGCTGCCTCATGACAAAACTGATAAAAATCTAATAAGTTTTGACTGATTCGAATAAATCAATTGAATTTGATTAAATGCAGCACTTTGGAAAAAACTCGTAGCAAAATTCCAGGATTCGATTTTAGAGGTTAGTTTACCGTGCAAGAGTTCACTTTCCCTAAAGATCACGAATGGTCTCGTAGATATGATTGATTTCAATCATGATGAATTAGTAGACCAGCTTGAAATTAATTGACGAGTTTAGCTTCTGAGAAATGTTATTATATGTCCTTGATGAAGAAATATGTTATACGAAAGTGCAGAAAGACTAGGTTAAGTGGAGTTGCTTAGTTATTCTGCGACATCTGCGAGTAGTGAGTGACTTTAAGATTTATCGCCGATACGCTTGCTTATTGTATTTTTATGGCCGACAATCATATCAATTCGAAAAGTCTTGCATGATGTTATGAAAATGAACTGATTGCAACCAATCGTAACCTCAAACGGAGAGGCAAATGTTGCAATCGTTGCAATGGTTGCAATGTGCGATCACGTGTGCGTGCGCACATGCATAAAATAGTGCGCAAGCGTATCAACTTTCAAATATCAGTCATAATAATAAAATTAATATGGATACATAATAAATTAATTAAAAAAATTAATTAAATAAAGTATACTATACCTTATATTATACCTTACATTGTATATTATAAATATATTAAAATTATATAATATAAAATATATTGTTTTGTTGAAATTTTTTTCCTTTCGTAAATTAATTGTTTCACTGAAAATTTAACTATTCAATGTTTGGGTTAACATTTATTTTCTTAAATTGAAAATTTATCTCTTTGGTTGAAAATTCATTATTTTAGTCAAAAGTTAATTTCTTTGCTTCAAAATTAAACTATTTGGTTAAAAATTAGTTTCTCTTGTTAACACTGCATTTTTTAATAGCAATTTGAACTATTTCATGATGCTAAATTTTCGAGCCTAGAAGATGAATTTTCTGCGAAAATGTTAAGTTTCAAACCTGAAAATAATCATTTTTAATAATAAAGATGAACTTTGAACTAAAAAATATGGATTTTCCACCAGAATAATTACATTTTTACCCAAAGAAAGATGTGTTTTCAATGAAATAACTAATTTTTCAACTGAAAAAGATAAATTTTCAACTAAAAAAAGCGAATTGTCAACAAAATAGAAAAATTATTCTACTTAATAAATGTTGGAACTAAAATGATGAATATTTAATAAAAAAAATGATTTCTTATCCAAATTATTGAATTTTCTACTAAGAAGACTAACTTTCTACTGAAAAAAGAAGAAATTTTCACCAAAAATAAAGTAGTTATATTTTTAGTAATAACAATTTTTTTAACCAAAAAAAACAACATATTTTTAACAAAAGAGTTAAGTTTTCAACTGAAGAAATAAATTAAAACCCAAACAGATGAATAGTAAATCAAAAAGATGAAATTTCCATTAAAAAGCATGTATTTTTCATAAGAAATGAAAAAGTTACATTTTTACTCAAATAATTAAATTTTAATTAAACAGATGAATCTCTAACAAAAAGTGCATTTTTTCCCCAAATTTCTCATTTTTAGCACAATTCAAGGAATTTTGCAACCTAATAGTTAAATTTTTAACTAATGAAGTTGATTTTCAACAAATATAATGAATTAGCCATCAAGAGAAGACGAATTTTCAATCAATTAGTTAAATTTTAATCTGAAGAAGACAAATTTTCAAACAAATATACAATAGTTAAGTTTCAGTTAAACAAAAATTAATTTTCAAACAAAAAATATTTGTCGAAAAAATAGTTCAATCTTAAACAATAGAATAAAATTTTGTTAACTAAAATGAGGAATCATGAACCACAAACATTTGAACTCAACGAAAGAAGTCAAATTATCAAGAAAATAGTTTAATCCTCAAACAAAACAGAATAATTTTCAATGAAACATTTCTGAATTTTAACCAAAAAAGATGCAATTTTAAAAATGATAGACTATCTTTTAACCCAAACTGACCAATTAAAAAAATGACATTTTAACAAATGTGTGAAATTAAAAAAAAAATATTTATGTTAATTTTAACTTTAGTTTATTGAAAAGTCCCTGACTCTGCCAGGTTTTCCCCGACATTCCCTAAATTTTTCTGATCGTTTTAAGTTCCCTGAATTTCTGGAATTCCTTAAACTGTATCAAACCCGAATAAAGATATAAATATTTCTTTTAACCGTTGGCTATTTTAGTAACAAATTTGATATGTTGTAAAGAGGCAAAATTATTTAAAGGTTTGTTTAACGCAGAAACTAATAAGCATTCAAAAGATTTCGATAGACATTTGAGATAACGCTAACACCTTTAAAAGTGGGAAAAAATGACTTTTTTGGTTTAAAATAACGTACAGCCCACAAATATTAACCAATTTAGACAAACAAAAATTTGAATATAGCTGATAAGATTTCTAACAGACTTGCTGAGCCTGAATTTTGAATTAGGTTTTCAATTTTTTTGTAAATAAACAAATATTATGAAAAAAATGACCATTTTTTCTATTTGACCAGTGCCGGCCTTTAGAGTGGTCGATCCGGAGGGGGGGGGGGGGGGGGGTGTCGCCCAGGGCGCTGCGTCTAGGGGGCGTCGAAATTGGTATTAAGATAATTCGCTTCCTACACAATTACCCAAAATGAACTGATTGTACGTCTTTGCCTAACCAGAAAAAATATACTGCCGTCCCAATGAGAAAAGTAGTAACTACATGGCAGCACATTCACTAGTCGTTACGGGCTCAAATTAAAGATAAGATTTCAAAGATTATTTTTTATGAATTTGAGATGTTTGCTACAACTTTCCTAGGCCATGTCACAAGTTGAAGTCGCGGTACAAAATTCGGGAATTTTAAAAATATTTTTTAAACTTATCACGCAGTATATTTTCTCCAAAATGTAAAAATATCTGTATTCGGGCTCATTTCACGTGTAATTTAATAAGCTCTTTAATGGCTTTTTAAAAAAGTATCTCGACCACTTTTTGAACAAGTAGCTACGTTTCAAAGTCAGCAATGATTTTTTTATAGTGCCGACCTATTCATAGTATATACTCTGGCGGACCGAAGGAACCAAAAGGAGCCTCTACAAAGTACCCTGAAAGGCCCCACTGAGTCCCCCTTCGGTTCCTTCTGAAAAAACTAAAAAAGCAGCAAGATAAACTTTTAAATGGCTGAAATTCGAATTCTACGATAAAATTTGCATTAGAAACACACGGAGTAATCGCAATACTTTTTATTGCAGCGTTAAAAGCTTAAAAAATAAAATATCTGTCATTTACATGGACCGAAAGCGGCTTCAAGTGCAGCTTCTTTTAGTAGCAGTTAATAAGCGTTCCTTCGATAAACTTAAGAATTTTGATTACCGCCACAGAGCGGGAACCTCAGACAACAACGCTGCGTTGCTAGTGAGAGCAGTCAGCAGTGTCCTTGAGGTTACGAGACGAGATGTCAGGAAAGGATATTTGTTTAAATTCTCATTTTTCATATTATTCTTATCGGAGAAGGTATTAAATTTGTGTAAAATTAGACATATAAATTATTTCATATATTTATTTACATTTATTTTCCAATTTTGAATTTTATTTTTAAACTTCGCGCGCAACATATTACTTGATCTATTATGGATGCGCTTGAAGTCACTTTTAGCAGAAGTTAATGACTTATTAAAAATAATGGTCTGCCAGGGTATATCTACAGTTTCTTGCTGGACAGAGTAGAGGTCATTTTGATTTCTTACTATTTAGGTTAATTTTAAAAGTCCAACTCGAGTATTAAATTGTATTAATGCAAGTATTGTAAGACCTTAGTTACTTATTTGTCTTTCGTTCCTCAAAGAACACAAAAGATACTTATAAAAATTCTTCTCTATCAAAATGCTGTCCAAAAAGAAGGCATCTGGTGCAGAAAATTCCCAGCGGGCACATTTCATATTTTCAAATTTAAATTTCTTTTGTTTCAAAAAACTTTAGATAACTAGTTTATATCCCTAATTTTTAATTATCCTGCAATTTATTATTATTTTTTCATGTTTTAGAACAATCATCAGATGCGATCCATGAAAAGTAAAAATCCTTCTTCGACTACGAGTACCGCAACTGGCAACACCAGCGACAATCCTTCAAGTCTAAAAAATGGAGATAAACATTCGGCGAATGATTTGTTCACGGCTAGCGCTGATACCCAAGATCGTATGATATCAAAGAAAAAACACTGATATCAAATTATCTTGTTATTTGTGATTCAGCAAAACCAAGCGATGCAACTATTTTTCTTTCTAAGGTAATCCAGCGGATTTATGTTCTGTTCTGTGAGTCATCTTAGCGATGGGAAATTTTGATATATATTATGTGGCCTGCTTGACTTTAAAGAATCTTTGCCCTACTAATTGGGAAGGCTGAATCGAAAGTTTGAAGTTATTTCGATATGAGCTAAAAATATCCGTGCAGCATTAGTACACTGAAAAATAGATTTTATAATTTTAAGAATTTTCCACTAAGTTGAAGAATATTTGCAACTTAAATAGGCGCCAAATATATTTTATTAATGTAAGATGAACCCGTGTAGAAATTTCCCCGGTTGGCCCCAATACAACAAGGTTTCTGGTCGGTACCCGGCCGGGATACCTCTGGCTGGGTTCCATGGACAGAAACCGGGCGGGAGCCGGTCGGGCTACATTTTTCTCAAATCACGTAGTCTGGGGCCAGCTGGTTACGGGCCGGGCCAACCGTGGTTATATCCCATGGTCGGGAGCCGGCTGGGCACTGGTCAGGTTAATGTTTTTGTAGAAATTACACATTTTTTAAGAGCCGTGATATTATCAAAGACGTAATTATGGATGCTAGATGAATTATTATTTGAAAATTATCATTTAAAGATTTATTCTACCAATGAAACATAAATGAGCATTTTTAAATCCTTTAAAGAAAAACATTAAATTTTTTCGAATAATTTAACGTTTTAAATTAAACTGTTATCGATTCTGCTATATGCAACAACATAAATGATACAATTTTCATAAACTTCTCTATATTCAGACAATGTTTAGCCTGTACAATTTCAAATTTACCGCCATATATAGCGCCTGCTGTGTCTGTCGTCTGCCTAGACACTCAGTAATTTTCAGTTTCGCACCTGGAACGAGGATGCTCCTTGCACTCACGTCGCGTCGTCTCTTCGAAGTTCGCAAATAAAATAGAGACTCGTGGTTAAAATCAACCTTATTTCAGTAATTAGTTTGTAACCACCACTTAGTGAGCGAATAATTATTATTTTCAATTAAAATATAGTCTTGTGTATACAGTTTTTACTTTCTTCCTTACTAACCTTAAATCACCACGTGGCTTCCAAATTTCTATGAGATTCTATCATCAGGGAATAAAATTGTACTCCAATTTTCTTGCTACAATTACTACAATACAAGTTAACAATTTCTCGCCTGAAGCAACATTTCTTAACCGCTTTTTGGCCGGATTACCCGACCGGATCCCGGCCAGTATTGAAGCCGGTATCCGATCAGTTTACCGTGACGTTTTTAGCCGGATCCCGGCCGGATTCCCTGACCAGCGCCCGGCTTAAAGCGGGGCTATCCGACTGGGACCAGGCCGGATCCTTCATTGGATTCCTACACGGGAAGGCCCCCTTACCTTAAGAATATATAAATTCTTTTTAAATTATTTTTGTCTATATGATAATAAGGCATAATTAATCTTAGACTACAGAGGTTATGTCTCGATGTGACTGCGCGAAATAAATACATAATAAATATATGTAAATAGTGCTTTGCGAAATCTTTAATTGAAAAGTAAATAAATTGCGAACATCAAAGTCAGAAGTAAGTATACTGTTAAATGGAGTGCGTATAAAATTGATAGATTACAAGTTGCAAGATATTTTTCCGATTGGAAAATTATAATGTACTAACCACATTTTGATCAAAGATATTCAATTATTTGTATGCTGTACTTATCACTCTTCTTTTAAGTGAAACGCAAAATGCCTAAAATTACAAAAAAAAAAGGAAATTATCTGAAAGGACGTGGCACGAAACTTTATAAGAAATTATTGAACAGAGCAAAAGGCGAATTTTTCCTTTCCGCATTTCCTTTTCCGCAATAATATTCTCATTTTAAGGATATTTTTTCTCTTTGGTTAGAATATGCCTGTAAGAATATGACGCTCTTATATCATTTCCCGTTGTAGCTCTTTCTAATATTAGAGATTACGATTCAGATGTTTCTCATGAAGCTCTTACATTTTCAAATGTAACCAAGGATTTTAAATTCATAGTAGAAATGATTGTATGGTAAAATATCTTATTTAAATTGAATATTGTCAGCAAAGCAGTTTGAAAAAATCAGTTATTGGAATCTTGTCAGACTTATCTGCAGAACTATCGAAACACGGGTTTCGAAAGTGCTGTGATATGTGCGAAAAAAATAAAAAAAGAAAAAACGCAAAAAAAAAAATACGAGTGTGAAGCGCCAGGTGAGCCCGTTGAAGATACTGAAAGAAATTTTAAAATAATTTGGTCTTTTTTATATAACCTGAAAATATCTTCTAAACGCAATTTAGAAAGTTCATAATAAATTTAGCAAAATTCTAAATTTGTTGATTAACCCTATGTTTTTTTTTCAATGCCAGTCTTTTTAATTGTGTACTTCATGATGATTTCTGCAAAATTCATAATTGGTTGATAAATTTTATATTTTTTTAAAAACAAATTTAATAAACAATGCATTATTCGGGCATCTGTCGATGGAAAAATTATATTCTTTTTTATGCCAGTCTTTTTAATTAGGAACTTAATGGAAATTTCATTACCAATCACACTTAGTTGATAAATTCTATGATGTTTTAAACAAATTTAATAAGCATATGCATTATTTGGGGTTTGCTTATGATGTACTATTTTTGGATAAATGGAAATCAACAATTAAAAGTCTAACATCGAAAAAAAAAAAAAACAATTTTACCGTCAACAGATTATTTAATTTTATTAAATTTTATTAAATTTGTTTAAAAAAATAATAACATTGATCAAAAAATTATGAATATTACTGAAGGTATCATGAAGTTCCCAATTAAAAAAATCGAAATAGAAAAAAACGAGTTTTTCTGTCGACAAATGCCTGATTAATCCATTTGTTCATTAAATTTGTTCAAAGAAATCATAAAATTTATCAACTTATTATGAATGTTGCTAAAATTAACATAAAGTTCCCAACTGAAAAGACTGGCATTGAAAAAACCGAATTTTTCTGCCAACAAATGCCCGAAAAATGCATTTGTTTATTAAATTCGTTTAAAAAAATCATTAAATTGACCAAAAAATTATAAATTTTTCTGAAGTTATTATGAACTTCTTGATTAAAAAAGTTTACATAGAAAACAACGAATTTTTCTGCCGATGGATGCCTGATAACTGCATTTATTCACAAAATTTGTTTATAATATAAACAATTATAATTCGAAATGAAAAATTTTCAAATATAATATTGTTTCCATTCAAATTTCTTGCAATATAACTTGAAAAACGTATAATTATGGAAAATCTTAGAAAACATTTTTTCAACACATTATTTGTTTATAAATTTTTTTTGTTTATTGTCTAATATTAAAACATCTTTAACTAATGTTACTCTATGCAATTTAGGCGATTTCAACAATTTTCTAGTTATTGTCAAGCATCGGCTTGTCTAAATCGGTCTAGGGACGGATACTATCGGAACACTGACCAGGTGACCTTATAAAAAATTAGCCTTGACTTTGAAAGGTGATAGCGCCGTCCAGAATATAGATAAACAAATTTTTGACAAACAGTCGGAAATCTGATTAAATTCTGCGTTTAAGAGCCCTAGATGAATTGATTTAACTACGAGGTATTGAATTACCACGTAAGAAATATATAAATAATACTAGCAGTCTTGCGCGCGCCACGGCGCGCGCCTATTTATCTTTTTATGAAAAATAATAAATGAACAGCCTATCTTTTCTATGTTATACATATTTAATGAATGTCGCAAAATATTAGTATAAAATAATACAAGACATCAAGGGATGAGTTCTGTATCTGAAACTGTAGTTAATATTTTATAATAGGATTTCAACGAATTCTTTATTTTTAGGTAGAAAATGAACTATTTTATTCCAAATGAGATTTTTTGGTTTTATTAAAGATTAATTTACATCTAATATTGATGAATAGCATTTCCTATGACTTTGTAGCTCACGTTGATGATAATCATATTCTTTAAATAATGAACTTTGCATTTTTACATCACAATTTTGCTCGTTGCCACTCGGTAAACTCTTCCCTGAAAATTTTGGTTAAGTCTCCCCAACATCAGTTCATGCGATCAATGTCATAACATTTTTAGTAATAACTGTTTTATTGTTCCGATTTATACCAAATCAGTAGACTTCTTTGTAAGGCTCCCACTTTCCTCCCACTTGTCTCCCACTTTCCCCTGGACTTATCACATTAAAGTTATCTTTTTATAAACAAAAATAAATGAAAAGTCTATCTTTTCTATATTATACATGTTTAATGAATGTTACAAAATATTAGTATAAAATAATACAAGACATCAAGGGATGAGTTCTGTATCTGAAACTGTAATTAATATTTTATAATAGGATTTCAACGAATTCTTTATTTTTAGGTAGAAAATGAAAAATTTAATTCCAAATGAGCTTTTTTACTAAAGATTAATTTACATCTAATATTGATGAATAGCATTTACTACGATTTTGTAGCTTAAGTTGATGATAATCATATTCTTTAAATAATGAACTTTGCATTTTTACACCACAATTTTGATAAATCAATTTAGTAAAATTTTTGAACGCGCATGTAATAATCAACAATGACCTTATATGTTGAAAAACACATCTAATAAGTTTGTTGCCACTTGGTAAACTCTTCTCTGAAAATCTTGGTTAAGTCTCCACAACATTAGTTCATGCGTTCAATGTCAGAAAATTTTTAGTAATAACTGTCTCATTATTCCGATTTATACCAAATCATTACACTATTTTGTACGGCAAATTTCTACCAATTTTCGATTAGCGGGCTTTGTTAAGTCTTCCACTTTCCCCTGGACTTATCACAACGAAGTTTATGAAAAACATAAATATTTTGTTTAAAATTAAAATAATAATTATTATATTTCAAATTGCATTGAAATTAATGAAATATTGTATTCAAAATAACACTTTCAGCAAATAACTATTTGAAAAATTATCGTGTGGGGCGAAGGTGTTGTAAAAAATTTAGTTGGGGACAAATTTTTTTATTTCCTAACTGGCAATTCTTTATTTGTTTAAAATTCGTCTTTCTAGTTGGAAAATTCATAATTTTAGTTAAAAATTAATCTCTTTGGTTAAAAAATTTACTATTTTTTTTTAAATTCTTTTTTTTCGGAAATAAATTAATCGTCTGTGTAAAAAATTAACTTTGCTACTTTTGGTTTGAATTCGAATTTCTTACAGAAAATTAATCTTTATGATTAAAAATTCGTTTCCTTATTTTACAAAGCATCTCTTGGCAGCATCTGCATTTGCTGAAATATCAAATATTACATTTTCTATCTAAAATTCATATTCGCAGGTTTAAAATTCAACTACTTTGTGGAAAATTTACATGCAGGTTCGAAAATTCAACTCTGGTTAAAAATTTAAATATTTTGTTGAAAATCTTTTCTTTTTGTTTTAAGATATTCACCACTACGTTTTCATTGACAATTCTTTTTTTTAATGCAACTCTTTTTGGTTAAAGATTGATCTTTTTTGTTTGAGAATTTGGGCATTCAGTTTAAAATTTATATTTGTAGGTTGAAAATTTAACTATTTGGTTAAAAGTTAAACTATTTGGTGTCAAATGCAAATCTTTCATTGAAAAGCCAAATTTTTAACAAAACCGTTCACACTGATAATGAAAAAGTTTAATTTTCAGTTTTAAAAAATTAACGAATTTGCAATCAAATAGTTACTTTTTCATTCAAAAATATAACGTTTTAACAAAATGGTTAAACTTTTAAATAAGTAGATAAATTTTCAACCAAAAACTAAAAAATATGATTATTCTAAAACAACAACAGCTGAATTGAATAAAAAAATTTATTTCATGAAATTTTTTAACCAGAGATACATTTTTAACCAAAATAATGAATCTTCAAAGCAAAAAAATAATTTGTAAAAGGTCGTTCAACCTTAAAACAATTAGAAAAATATTCAACAAAAAGGATTAATTCACAACCAAAGAAAGAAAGAATTTTCAGCT
>NC_046661.1:92924303-92925781 GCF_010883055.1 Belonocnema kinseyi
AGTGCAATTAATGAGAAAACAATACCAATGTAATCGAAAAAGTTTTGCCATCAATTTTTTATTTAATGAAACCATTTTCAATCGAAAAAGTTGTTTACAAATTATTTTTTCAGTGACGTGTAGGTAATTATATTAAAAATTTTATTATTTCATTCCTTTTTTTGTTATTTTTCAGATGATCTGTTTGTACGAAATTTATCATTATAAATTGTAGGAAACCTTATACAAATGTTCCATAAAAATAATATAAAAAAGATTAATTTGTTAACCATAAAATTAATTCTCTCAAAAGACGATTAGTTTTTAACCAACAATGGTATAATGAAAATTTTCCTTAAAGAAATTAATACATAGTTGAAGTTTCAAACAAACAGATGAATTTTCAACCAAGAATATTAATTTTATATAAAAAAAGACGATGTTTTAAACCAATAATTGATTTTTCAACACAAAAATATCAATTTGTGATTCAAAATTTCAATTTTTTACCGAAAGTGGGAGAGTTAAATTTTTAGTTAAAGAATTTAATTTTTAACTAAAAAAAACGGAATGTGTAACTTAATAGTTTTGTTCTCAATGACAAAGATGAATTTTCAAACGAGAAGGCTAATTTCCTACCGCAATAACGAATTTTCATCGAAATATGTGCATTTTCAAACCAAAGGGTTGAATTTTCAACTAAAAAAGATAAATATTTTATTTCAAATATCAATTCTCTACCAAAAATGATATAATCCATTTTTATTTTAAATAAATTAATTTTGGACTAACTATGAAGGAATTTTCAAAAAAATAATAATTGAACCCTCAATGAAGAAAATAAATTTTCAACCGCGAAGAATAATTTCCCTGTTTAAAAAGACGGTTTAAAAAAATTATATTTTTAACAAAAAAAGATCAATTTTTTAAAAATATCCTTTTTCTATCAAAAATGGTATAATCGACTTTTCTCTTAAAGTAATTAGTTTTTCACAAAAAAACGAATTTTTCATGTAATAATAGAATCCTCGAAACAAAGATAAAATTTCAATTAAGAAGTTTATTTTTCTAGCAAAAATAACGAATTTTCAACAAAATTCTGAATTTCGAAATACTGCCTCAAAACAGATAAATTTATTTCCAAAAAGTTCAATCTTTAACGAAAAAAGGTCGATTTTAAATCAAAAGGATTAATTTTCTACCAAAACATAAAAATTAAAAAAATTTAATTATTAAGTACAAAAGGTCAATTTTCAATTTAAAATATCAATTTTCAACCAAAAATAGTAGAATCCAAATTTCTTTTAAACAGATTTGTTTTTCACAAACTGAAAAGGATTTTGTTTAAATAACTCAATCCTTAATGAAAAATATTAATTTTCAACCAATAATATTAAGTTTCTACAAAAAATTACGAATTTTCTACAAAATCTAGAAAGTTTCAAACAAATATATAATTTTTACCTAAAAAAATATCATTTTTTAACCAAAAGTAATAT
>NC_046661.1:92925881-92926961 GCF_010883055.1 Belonocnema kinseyi
TTAAATAAAACTTCATCTTTTTTGTTAAAAATTATTTTATGGGTGAAAAATCAATCTGTTTTTCATTATTCTTAACATAGATGCTCAAATTCGATTTTTTTTCTCTCAGATCGGAAAAAAAACGTCATGCATAATTTACTATAAAAGAATTTTAATCGCTGAGAGATTCTGCTAAATAATGTGTAGAACCTTCCAAGTTATGAGTAAATTCTATTTTATTTTAAATTATTTTTATAATATTTTTCTTGCATTGCAAATTAATTTAGTTGCTAATTCTATTATTTGTTTTTAACAAATTTTGTCTAATTAAAAATTAATCGTTGTGATTAAAAATTCATATTTTTTGTCAAAAATTTTACTATTTAGTGTCAAGTTTATCTGTTTTAATTAAAATTTTTAATAAAGTGTAGAAAATTTCATTTTTTGTATTGAATATTAACTTTAATAAACTAAAAACTAAATTATTATATTTTTGTTTAAAATTTGATATTTTTAAGTAAAACTTCATCTTTTCTATTAAAAATTATTTTATGGTTAAAGAATTAATCTGTTTTTATTATTCTTAACATAGATGTCCAAATTCCATTTTTTTTTGTATAATTTCAGAAAAAACGTCTTTCATAACTTACTATAAAAAAATGTTAATCGCTGAAAGATTCTGCTATATAATGTGTAGAACCTGCCTGAATTTAAGTGAATTCTATCTTATTTTGAATACTTTATATATTATTGTACTTGGATTGAAAATTCTATTATTTGTTTATTTGTTAAAACAGATGTTTTTAAATAGAAAATTAATCTTTGTGATTGAAATTTCATCTTTTTTGTTAAAACTTTTACTATTTGCTGTCTAATTCGCCTGTTTTAGTTGAAATTTTACATAATCTGTAGAAAATTTCATTTTTTTATTGAATATTAAGTTTTATATACTAAAAACTGAATTATTCTATATTTGTTTGAAATTTGATATTTTTTATTGAAACTTGATTTTTTTTTGTTCAAAATGGAATTATTTGTTTGAAAATTCCCGTATTTTGTTGAAAATTTATGTTTTTTGTTAGAAATATAAATATGAAGACC
>NC_046661.1:92927061-92934347 GCF_010883055.1 Belonocnema kinseyi
TATTTAATGGTCCAGATAACTCGTTCAAATGCTTTGAAGGCTTTAAAATGTTCTTTCCGAACTTGAAATAAAAATACGATCATAAATAACAAGCAGATGCCCCGTATTGCGATTCCAGTCGTACAGGTGGAAAGGTGGTGGTAAATGGGAAGCGTTGATTAGTATTAGCGACCTCGAAATTTGATTCGATTTTTGTTCTCACAATGATCCAAAAATACTTGCGCATGCTTGAACTGTGCGTCGCTCATTGGCTCTAGTTCGTGTACGTATTTAAAAATCAAGTACAGACGCGCATCGTAGCCGATGAACGTCACTCAAATCCAAGCAAGCGCAGATCAAACCAGATTCGTTGGGATCATTTAACTTCAAGAAAACGCGTGTGACAATTTTTTCAATATTTTCCAACTCTGTCTAGCCCATTCACAACTCGTGTCTCACGCATATAGCAATGGAAATCGAGTAGTGTGACAATCGAAATCGACAATATCGTTTAGAGATTTCATATTAAGGATTGCGGTTTTTGAGAAGGTTTTTTACTTAATCTTCAACTTACATTATTACATTTCGCTATTTACGCTATTACATTTCGAATTCAGGGTAATTTTTAGTAGGTTACCCGGTCAGTTTTTGAATATTATCCGTTACTAGTGTAATAAATTAAATCGCGCTTCGTCAACTGAAGTCACAAACTACCGATACTGCGGACGTATAGTATCAGATGACTGCGTATGGGTAACTTTCTAATAAATTAGCCATGAATTTGAAAAGTTATAGCCCATTCAAGAGTACTAGACTATTATGTGTGCGCGCGCGCTCTTTTTTATACTCATTTTTATAATTTGCTCAATTTTCTAATAACAATTCATTTGTTAAAATTTTCTGAAGACTTATATTCTTGTTGAAATTAGATTCTGAAAGAATGAATTCAATGTATCAATGCATCGTAAAATGTACGAGTAGGGTAAGGGGGGGGGGCAGCGCCAACAAGTTAACAGTCAATGTTTTTTTAAAGTTAATAAGATGTTGAATTGATCCAGTTTTTTCTCATTTCGAGTTCTACATTATATTATATTTCTATAAGTATTAGTCACATAAAAAAAACAATGATTTGATAATTTAATTATTTCTAACATGCTGTATTTCGTCGGCTTTGCCCCTCACCTAAGGGCAATTAAAGCCGTCTGCAGCTTTTTATGAAAATCAAAACATTTAAAGATAAGAAAATATGATGGTTTGCTTCTGTGGTATGTTATGTACTGGAAAAATTACCTTTAAAGATGCCCAACAAGAAGAATAAGTTATTTTGAATAAAAATAGAGATAGCTGTAATATAACCTCTTATTCGTTGACATTTAGCTGGAAAAGGAATTTACGCAATGTTTCTACTGTACCAATACAAGACAACTGCATACCGATCGGATTGATAATAATAATATTTAATAGTTTCTTCCATGTAGCCCACAAGATAAGTTGCTGTTCTACATTGCCGATCATTTACCGACGAAACTTGTGACACGTGTTTCACCGAAGTATGTACTTGTCAATATTATTTTCGTCATGCTTGCCCCCCCGGCCAAGCCTCACTTATTTATGAGATATATTATATTTTGGACTAGAATTACGTCTAATTAATATAATTAGATTGTGTGATATTATTTTATCTGTCAAAATATCAAATTTTTATACGATAAGTATTGTCAATAGAGTTGAAAACTTGATATTTCTGTCAGCGAAACTTCCATTCTTTCGTGGTAGGAATTGTTTTCTGTATAATTTTTCTCTTGCAACCTCAATTTTTAAGATTTTAGTAAGTAACAAAATCTCTCTGACGAAATAGACTTATTTGATGCAAAGTAGCACTAAAATTGTTAAATAATAGCCATGCTATAAGGAAAATCACCTTTGCCTCACTGGTTGGCGATGCCCCCCTTTACCCTACTATTATTAGGGAGCGTTCATATATTTCATAACGTTATTTTAAACACTTTTACCTTCCCACACCCTAACTGCAGTTACGTAATATTTTTTTTGTATTATTTTAAAAAACTTGACAGACGTTTTGTAAATAAAAATAGATTTACAGGATGAAGTGCGGTATAGAAATAAATTAAACAATATTTTGACGTAACACAACAATGCTCTTTTGATATTTGTTTAGTTACACATATCTTAAATTTATTTACAAGGGAAGAAGTATCAGCATTTTTTCAAAGAATTATATAAGTTTTATCATTTTCAGGAGACAATTAGGAAAGATTTTTAAATATTCAAGATGTGTCCATAAAAGAATGCAGAAGATTTAATAAATATATATTTTATTTTACAGGATTTTACAAATTATTAGAAAAATTTCAGCCTTTTCAAAAGATGTTTAGGTCTCTTATAATTTCAGAAGAAATAATAAATATTCCATAAATTTTCGGAAATGCTTCCAAGGTTTAAAATATTTGAAGTCTGTGCAAAGCCTCTTGAATTCCTAAGAATATTTGTAAATGAATCCAATTTTTTCTTAAAATGTTGAAAAATCATTTGAAGTGTAAAAAATTTACCTCAAAATCTTCCAAAATTTCTTACGAATTTGAAGAAAATTATAAAATATTTGTGAATATTTCATATTCGCCAACAAAAAATCTAGATTAAGAAAAAATATTTTTGAACGGGATTTTACAAAATAATAGGAAAAGTTCGAGCCCTTTCATAATTAAATATCTACACAATACTTCTTAAATTCTTAAAAATATTTTTATCTGACTGGAATTTTTCTTGAAATTTAGAAAAGTTATTTAAAATCTAAACTGCTGCCTAAAATATCCCCAATTTTCCTAAAAACTTGAATAACATTAACTTCTTCACTTGAGACCTTTCAAAGTTATTCTTATTAAGGGCATGTGATACTTTACCATATGGATTTTCAGTTTTTCACACATTTTGTTCACAAATTTTAATTTGAAAAAAAAACATTAGTGTCCAGACGTTTGCGTTTTTAAAGTCTGGCTTTCTTTTTGTTTAAGAACCTTCACATCAATTTGCATTTTTTTAAATCTTCTCAGTTTAAAAATCTTCTTTATTCTTGCTAATATTCGCAATATTTGTAGAATTTTATGGTTTAATTTATTTTTTATTTTTCAATGTTACAAAATTAAAACATTTTGCTTTAAAATCTTCTACTCTTTCTCGAAATTTAAGGAAATATTTGATGTTTTAAAATCTTTTTTGAATTTTCTGCTGAAACTCATTTTTCAAATTAAAAATTCTTAAGAAATATTTTCGGGAACCTAAAGAATTTATTTCATTATCCTGAATTTTCAAAAAAGTCCTCAAATATCTTATAAATTTTTATTGTTTTTTAATGGTGTTAAAACTTGTAAATATCTTTTAAATTTACTAAAATTTGTTCTAAAATTATTTATTTTGGCACAATGTTGCATTAAACAATTGTTAACCCTTTTTTTTACTTTATAAAATAATATGAAAAGTTTTTGAATCTTTTTAATGAGCTCTTAGAACTCATTAGTAAAAAATTGTTTTAAATTTTCCAATGAAACTAAACTATATATTTTTCCTTCTCTTGACGCCCTAAAAAATTAAGTTTACCTAAATTTGAATTAAATCACGGAAAATGGAAATAATTTTTTTAAAATCTTCCATATTATTTTTTAACAATTTTTAAATCTTTAAAATTAACAATTATTATTTCAGAATTAATTATTAACTGCTTTTATAGCCCCTTCAAGAGTATAGATAAATATATATTATTTAAACTGTTGGTAAGCTCATGAAATTCAACGTTAAATGAGCCCTAGATGAAGTAATTTAACCTTGTGGGTATTAAAATTCCACGTCAAAAAGATAACAAAAAATCCTATTTTTAAGGAATTCTGTACTTCAACTGTAACTCTTGGCTGTAGCTAGAAAAAAGAATTAATTAAATATTTTACAACAAGGCAAAATTACTTCAACTAAGATACCATTAACGTAGAATTGAATAAGCTTCCCAACGGCTTGGTAGAAATATGGCTCTATACTGTGGAGTCAGGCTAATTTTTAGTAGCTAACGGCACTACTGGCGAATAACATCGGATCACACCGTTCACAATATAGATATAAATATTTAAACAAAAAACAATCGGAAAGCTTATTAAATTCGCCGTAAAATGTGCTCTAGATGAATTAATTTAAGTATTTGAGTATTGAAATACCACGTGAGAAATATAAAAATAATATACCGGCTTTTGAGAAATTTAATACTTTTTTTTATTTTATAATAAATAAATATGAATAGAATATATAAAATGTAATATATATTGTATATAAAATAAATATTTTATACTAAATTTAATACTTGAGAGGACCTAGGAAAATTATTATTATTTTATTCATTATTTTATTATTATTTTATTATTATTATTTTATTTTATTTATTATTTTGATAATTCACAAAGAAATATTACTATAATCTTCTCAACGGGTTTAAAACATATTTTTATTTGTATTCTCAACGGCGCTATTACCTTTCGAAATCCGGTTAATTTTTAGTGAGTCATTCAGTCAAGGATCTGATATTATCCGTCACTAGTATCTAGTATCATAATTGAAGTCGCGCTTAGTCAACGAGAGTCAACACGGCTAACGAAACTACCGACGGATAGCATCGGATCACTGTCGCCAAACCTACAAACCCCAAATTAACAAGCCTCAAACCCACAAACTAACAAGCCCCAAACCCACAATCTCCAAACCAACAAGCCCACAAACCCCAAACCATCAAGTTCCAAACCCACAAACTCCAAATATACAAGCTTAATATTCACAAACTTACATACCACAAACCCACAAACTACATACCCCAAACCCACAAACCCCCAATCCACCAAGCTCAATTCCGAAAACCCAAATACCTCACAATACCTCGCATAATACCAATTAAGAAATTGGTTTAATTTGGGGCTGGTGGGTTCGCGGTTTTTTAGTTTGGGATTTGTGAGTTTGTAGGTTTAGGCTTAGTGGGTTTGGAATAATTGGTTTGGGGTTTGTACGTTTGTGGATATGGGGCTTGTGGGTTTGGGGTTTGTGAGGTTGGGGGTTGTGAGTTTGGGGTTTGTGAGTTTGTACGTATGGGTAACGTGGGTTTGGGGTTTGTTGGTTTGGGCCGATACTATGGACGGATAGTATCGAGCTACTGATTGGGTGACCTTCTAAAACAATAGCCTTGACTTTGAAAGGTGATAGCGCCGTCCATAATATAGATAAAAAAATTTTTAAAAAAGAACCAGAAGGCTTGTCAAATTCAGCGTTAAATAAGCATCAGCTGCAGTAATTTAACCATGTGGATATTAAAATACCGTTTGTGAAAGATAAAAAAATCCGATTTTCAAGGAATTTTGTACTGCAACTTCAACTCTTGAGAGAATCTAGAAAAATAAGATAATTCAATTTCACAAAAAGGAAAATTCAATTCATTTTCTGCATTTAAGGCAGATTTTAAAAATAATCTTTCCAACGGGTTTAAACAAAAATTATCTATATTCTGGAAAGCGCGAGCACCTTTCAAAGTTAACGCTCATTTTTAAAATCTTAGTGGTCCTACCATATCCGTCGGTAGTGTATCTTCTGAATAGCTGTTATGAAGTTTATTTACGAATTTATGTATATAATTTATGTTTACTCTGTTGCATCGAGAAATCAATAACATTTAACACTTGAAAAATTATTTGAAAACTGTGTACGTGATACGGTATATAATAATCTTATATGTAAGGTACTTCGAAATAAAAAAGACCATAAGAAAATTCACCCTGCTTGCTCATAAGAAGAGAATAATAAAAATGTGCATTAAATATAAATATTTATGAGTTCTGAAGGTTTGATATACACTTTTATAGAGTTATAAAACTTTTTTTAAACAATCTGCATGGGCATAACATAATTTTATTTAAGCACATTTTTGTAAAATATAAAAATTTTTCAAGATTTTTTTAGAAAGAATGAAAAAATGCATCCAAAATTGTAAGCAGGTCTATATTATCAATCAGAAAAGATCCTGATAAAACAAAACAAAAATTTATCGTTTCAGTAATGACCCTCATAAATCAAAATAAAATCTTAAAAATTATGTTACATGTAACTATAAATAAAAAGTTTTATTGTGAAGCATGTTGAACATAATTTTTATAAAACAACATTTTTTTAGTTATATATTATTTATATCACAGAGAAAAAAAGAAATCAAGGGTAGAATTTGAAGATAGTTGTTCGAACATTAGTGTTTTTCTACATGTATGTGGAATTGACCAAAATATTGATCGAATTTTATAAAAGTATGATCAACAATATGAATGTTCTATATATAAACGGGACGACTGAAAAATCCCGAAAAATAAAATTCCCGACACTGTAAAATTCCCGAATTAGAAAATTCTCGATTAACCAAATTCGCGAATAATAAAATTGCCGAAAAATAAAAATACCGATTTGGTAAATTTTTTAAATCGAAACAATATAAGCTACTAACTACCATAGTACAGTTCCCTCAGAACTCCGCTTCCCCTCACGCTGCCAAACTGCTTTAGTTACATTTTTTGACACACAAAAATTAATTATCATAATTAAAAAATGGGTTCATCACGTTTTGTTTTGATTTGTTCAATTACCCAAATAAAAAATGGAAGGTCTTTCAGGAGTAAAAAATGGGTAAAAAAGTTAAAGTTGAAAAATGTTTGTGAAAACCCTAGGCAGTCTCGGCCAAGAAATTTAATACTTAATCGGTTATTGGATTTTTTTTCTACTTTGCGTTTGTTAATCGAATGAATATCCGTTATCAGCTAACAGAGTACAGTTTCCGCAGGAAGCCGCTTCTCCTCACGCAGCCAAAGTTTTATTTGATTTTTTTTACATTGCATACAGAAATGATCATTATCTTAATTTTTCCAAAAAGTGGTTTATTTACGTGTTGTTTCATTGGGTTCATTTACTCAAATAAAAAATGGAGGTTATTTCAGGAGTAAAAAATTTGCAAAAGAAAAAATTAAACTTGAAAAAAGTTGGTGAAAGCTCTGGGTTATTTTGGCCAAGGAATTTAATACTTAATCTGTTTTCGGAATTATTTTTTCTTTCTTTTTAACCCTTAAACGGCCAATAACTGAGACTATTCGACACTAGAAAAAATTGAGACACATATATTTTTATTTGCTTAAGATCTCCTCTTTCCGACGGTGCCAATGAAATTCCTCAAAAAATTTATTTATTATCCCAAAATGCAGTTTAAACAAAAAAAAACGTGATTTTTC
>NC_046661.1:92934447-92962829 GCF_010883055.1 Belonocnema kinseyi
AACCATGGATTCTCAAAGTTTAGACATTTATTCCACCGGTTAGTGAGATTCCAGGTTAATTAAAGACTCGAAAAGCTTTGGAAAATGGTTCACAAAAAAAAAAATAGGCACGAAAAATCACGTTTTTTTTTGTTTAAACTGCATTTTGGGATAGTAAATAAATTTTTTGAGGAACTTGATTGGCACCGTCGGAAAGAGGAGATCTTAAGCAATAAAAATATATGTGTCTCAATTTTTTCTAGTGTCGAATAGTCTTAGTTATTGGCCGTTGAAAAGTAGTGTACCGGTAGTGGCGTTTTGGCCGTTTAAGGGTTAAATTCGTTAATCGAATCAACATACTGCCTAGGGTGGTTCAAAAAGAGGAGTGGCTACAAAATAAAACCATACTAATAACTTTTATTTTTAACCGCCCCCCCCTCAGTGCCCAAAATATGCCCCAAAAATAAAAAAAACTGCATTTTTACGTATTATTGTTAATTCTTAACAATTTACGTCCACTTTTTCATCCAAATAATTACTATTGGACAATTTGAATATTGTCCATGACTTTTTAAACAATGATTAATTGTTTAAATAAATGTAAGTGATTTAAACCATTATTTATTTCCCAAAAATGTAAAAAAAATTCTTATTTTATGATTTGAATGTAATAGTTGGTTATAGCCTGGAGTAGCAGAACTTTTTAAAAACATTAATTCAATATTTAAATCATTAATTATTGTTTATTCACAAAATTTCTAAAAATTGAGTCAGTGATGTCGAATTTTTTCTTTAATTTGTATCTTATGCTACTTTTTGATGAATAATTACATACTTTTGATACATTTCTTATGTTTTTTTACAAATCTCTATTTGCTTAATTAATTTTTATTAGATCAAGCAGTTTTTTCGATAACTTTAAATAATTAAATAAAATAGAATACATACAATCATTTTTCAGAAGGTATAGTGTATAGAAAAAATAAATTAACCTTTTTCGATTGTTTAAACAAATACAATTTGTTTAAAGAATTATTTTTCCGAAAATATTTTTAAAATCGTATTTTCTGAATTAAACATAATATTCAATTATTTCGAATATAGTAGTAAATTCTGCTAAAAGTCTAATGTTATTGTATATACAATTAATTATTCTTTTTTTTTTAATTTACTTTAAATTAAGTATGGATGGTTTACATCCTTTTTGGCTAAATATTAAATAAATTAAGAAAATCATGATGAAATTAAAATTATAAAAGTGTATTATTGCATTCTTCATATTTTTACAAGCTTTGCAGTGATTATATTATAAAAAATCTACATAGTTTGTCCACAAAATAGAATTGTTTATTTTTCATTATTTTTTGTGCAATAAAAATTTGAATCTTCGATTTTTGAAGAAAGTCCAAAAATTGGTTATGATAATCTTGTAGGGCTTTCAAAAAGAAATGTTTTTCCTGTCATTACCTTTTTTCATATCGTGCGTTTTTCGGCTTCAAATTTTGATTTTCGGTTGATTTAAACAATTTTTAAAACGCTATAACTCTAAGAATTTTCTTTTTATCGAAAAATTCATTAGAATAAATTGTTTGTTCTTTTTAATACTATGAATATTCGTGCATAGAATTTTTAAATTAAAAAAAAATGGTCTCAAAAATGTTCAAAATGCGCTCACTTTTTGAATTGTTATCAAAAATGGCTGGGTCAAAAACTCGTCTTTTCTTTTCGGACCTAAAAAAAGTGTGCCAAAGATGGATTTGATTCGTTCAATTTTTTGAAGTGTTATCGTATTTACGGACGGACGGCCGGACGGACAGACAGACAGACGTCATCGTCAAAAGCTGATTTTCGGATTCAGGGGGTCTCGAAACGTGGAGGTTAGGTGATTTATAATAATTAAAATCATAAAAACATTATTTTAGTTAACTTTGTATAATTAGTACAATTTATTTATAATAATTTGAAGAATGAAAGGCACAAGGCAAGCCAATTTTGGAATAAAATAGATTTAGATTATATTTCATTATAGCCTCACATTTTTAATACAATCTTTCAAATATTTTTGGAAAAATAATTGTTCAAGCAAATTATATTTGTTTGAACAATTAAAAAAGGTTAATTCATTTTTTCTTTACACTATACTTTCAGAAAAATAATAGTAGGTAGCATAGCCAATCCCTAAAAAGTTTTTATTACGTTTCAATGAAACCCTGGAACATAAGTTCAATTGTTCTAAAATCCAAAATTTCCTCATGTTAATCAAATGGGAATTTGAAGTGCCTGGTAGCACGTGTTAATATTTGAATTTTGAAAAAAAAATACGGATTTATTTCCTTCAGAAATGAAAACTTGGGGGGGGGGGGATTGTCCTCTATAGGGAAAAAAAATTTGCAGTTCATTTTTGGACCACCCGAATACCGACCCATCTACCCCAGTACAGTTCTCTCACGACACGGCGTTCCCTCACGCAGCCAAAATGCTAAATTGCAATTTTTTCCATTGCATACTTTACTTTTACTTAACTTTTAATACTTTACTTTTTCATTATCTTAATTTTTTTAACAAATGATTTTATCACGTTTCGTTCGCTTTGTTTTGTTTAAATAGACAAATTAAAAATGCAGGGTTTCTCAGGTGTAAAATATTGCAAAAAAAAGAGTATAAAACAGTTGGTAAAAGTTCCGGCCAATTTCGCTAAAAAAAGTAATACTTAATCAGATTTCGGTTTTTTTTCTATTTAAATTTTGTTAATCGAATCAATATTAGCTACCAGTTACGAGAGTGCAGTTTCTTCAGGACGCGGTTTCCCCTCACGCAGCCAAGCTTATAAATTGAAATGTTTTTATACTGCATACAGAAACAATCACTGTCTTAATTACAAAAAATTATTTCATCACGTTTCTTCGCTTTGTTTAATTACCCAAATAAAAAAAGAGAGGTTATTTCAGGAGAAAATAATTTGTAAAAAAGATTAAAGTTGAAAAAATTTGGTGGGAACCTCAGACAGTTCCAGCCAAGAAATTTAATATTTAATCTGTTTTCGGAATAGGAGCGGAAACTTTTGTCGAGTTGACACAAATGATGAGCGGAGGCTTCTAGAATAGTTATAATTCCATTAGGATTAAAAAAAAAACGGAACTAAGTAACTATTCGCGTGCAAAACTGTCGTTTCCTTCTAGAAGATATAATATGCTGCTTAAAGATGAAGTACTGAAAGAAGTATTATAGATAATGAAGAAACAAAAGAAAGACTCGTGAGTTTATTTTTTCAGGAGTTATTAATAATACATCGTAATTTTTAATACATTGACAAAATGTATATGTAAAGTCGTTAGAGTAAGTTGTAAAAGAGGTATAAAAAGTGTTTTCAACTTTGCAAAGTTCACTATTTCATTTTTTTCATTTATCAATTTTTATCATTCTCTTTTTCATAGTGAGTATTGTTCTTGTGTTGTTTTTCAAAATAAGTAGAAAACAAAGAGTTAAAAACATTTTTGCGAATATATTTATAAAATAGAAAAATCGCCAAGATCTTCGAGACCTTGAAAGTATTACACTAAGTTATATAAAATGGAATTTAATCAATTTGCGAACCAAGTTTCTTTCACAATAAAAATTAAATGCAAGAGGTATCCAAATTTGCTGACTTTGGTGAAATGCCAAGTGGAAAAAATTCTTTGCGCAGGTGTTTAAAGATAATGAACAATTTGCTGGGAATATTTAAATTTATAAGTAAACGAGAATGAGTGATGGCTTTTATTTTTTATCTTCAGAGTGGCCGCAAAATTTTAGTTTCAAAATTCCCTGACTTTTCACAAACTAATTTTCCCTTTTTTCCTGATTATTAATATTTAAAAATAAAAAGTCTAATCTTGCATGATTTTTAATATCGAATACTTTTTATATGGAATAAAATGTTTAAAAATTCAAATTAATAAATTATTTCATATATTATTTTCAGGACTTTCACAGTTTCATTTCCTTGAAAAAAGAAAAAAGTGAATTATTATTAATTCGAAAAAAAATGTAACCCAAAAAGTTTTTTTGAATTGAAAAGTTGTCGGTTCATAAGATTTCACATCAATTGGAGTTAAATGCAAAGGATTTCTAATATATTGGAAGAAATTTTGAAACTCAAAAAATTAAATTTATTTCGGTAACATTTGAGTGAGTTTAAAGAAATTTAAAGGAACTGAGAAGAATTCGATTAAATTAATAAAAATTAAACTCTAATTTTAAAAACTCAAGTGAATTAAAAGCAATTTAAAAAATATGTCGAAGAAATTCGAATTCATTAAAATTGAAATAGTTCATAACAAATCAATTCAAATTGAGTTTAAAAATTTTCAAGATGAATTTAAAAAAATTATCACAGCATTTTTTTTAATCTATTGAATTGAATAGAATTAGTAAATTTATTATGAATAAGTTAATAAAATTTGCAGGCAAATTACAAATAAATTTAAATTAATTTCAAAAAATACTTAAAAATATTTTTAAATCTTCAATTTATTGTGAATTAATTTTGTGAATTAATCTTGGGAAATACCTTGAAATATTTAAAAATCTTTGAAATCTATTGAAAATACCTTGGAATATGTTTAAATATGAATTAAAAATACCCTCAAATCTTTATAATTCTTTCGAATCCCTTAAAATGATTAAATATTCCTTGGAATATTTGTCAATATCCTGAAATCCTTTAAATTGTTTAAAATACTTGGAAAAAAAATGTTTGAAAACTATTTAAAATCTTTGAAATCTATTAAAATATTGTAAAATTCCCTAAAATTCTATGAAATTTGATATTTCCCGATATTTCCCTTGAAATTATTGAAATGTATTGAAAATACCTTTAGAATATTTAAAAATATGAATTAAAAATACCCTCAAATCTTTTAAATTCGTTCGAATCCCTTAAAATGATTGAATATTCCTTGGAACATTTTTTAACATTCTGAAATCTTTTAAATCCTTTAAAATCCCTTGCAATTATTGTAATCTATTAGAACTACTTTAAAATATTAAAAAATCTTCATAATCTCTCGAAAACCCTAAATTCTTTGAAATCCATTCAAATATTGTAAAACTCCCTCAAAATCTATGAAGTCTTATATTGTTTGTAATCCTGCGAAATTGATTAATTACCTTGGGAGCTTTTAAAATTCCTTAGAATCATTGAAACCCTCAGAAATTCTTTGACATTTTTTAATCTCTTAAAAATTTCTTGAGATATTTAAAAATACCCTTAAATGTTTTAAATTGTTTGAAATTACTTAGAATTATTAAAAATTCCTTGGAATATTTTTATATATCCGATAATCTTTGAAATTGTCTTAAATCTTTGGATATATCCTGAAATATTTTAAAATATTAAAAATCCTAAAATGCTTTTAAAAATCTTTGAAATTCCACGAATTTTCTCTTGAAAATTCCTTGGAATTGTTAAAAATACCCTCTCTGGAAAATGCCTTGTATTTTTTTAAACCTGGAATAATAAAAATTATTTGAAATTCCATCAAATTTTTGAAGTAAATTAAAAAGACATGGAATTTTTCGAAATACCCTAATATAATTTAATTCCTATGAGATTACTTGAAATGATTGAATACCATTAAATATTCATTGGAATTTTCTAAAAAATCTTTTAAAATTTTTGAAATGTTTTTAAATTTTATGAAATTTTTTGACTTTTTCAATCTCTAGAAAATGCATTGAAATATTTTTTTAAATCAAATCCTTTGAAATTCTATAAAATTACTCAAATAAATTGAAATGCCTTTGAAGCTTTTAAAATGCCCTAACATATTTTAATTCTTATGAAATTCCTTCAAATTATTAAAATAAAAAACTCTTCTGATTCTTTAAAAAATATTGAAAATTTTTTTAAATTCTTTTAAATAATTTGACATCTCTTGAAACTTCTTTGATCTCTTGAGAAATGCTTTGGAATCTTTTGAAACATCCTAAAATATTGCAAATCCTGTAAAATCCCTTTAAATTATTTAAATCAATAAAAAATTCCCTGAAATATTAAAAATATTTCAAAAGATTTTAAATTCCCTCGAAACTTTTTAAACCTTTGGAAAATGTCTTGAAATCTTCTAAAATGCCATAAAATACTTGAAATCCTTTAAAATACTATTAAATTACGTAAAAAAAGGACAATGCCTACGAATCGTTTGAACTACCTTTAAATACTTTTAATCGTTTACAATATTTTAAAATTTCTTGGATTTTTCAAAAACACCTAAAAATATTTCAAATTATTTCGGAATTCCTTTAGATTATAAAGATATATTAAAAATGTCTTGAAATCTTGAAAAAAATTCTTAAATATTTCAAAAATAATTTAAGAAAATTCACGAAATAAAAAAAACTCACTACACTTCCCCTCACGCAGTCAAACTGCTGAATAATTTTGTTTATATTTCATGTTTTTCGGTTTAAACTTAACAAATTTTGAAAACCATTTTTCATTTTTTTGAAGAAAATGTGAAATTAACCAAATCTAAAGAAGTTTTTTTTGGACATTTGCAAGTAGTAATAATAAATTCTACAGAAAATTTATTTTAAATTTGAAAACTCAATGTAGAATTCTTTGACTTTTGATTCTTTTTTTCAAAATCCCTGACTTTCTCTGACCAACAAAATACCCTGTTATACAGGTTTTTTTTTATCTGCGGCCACCCTAATGTTGTAAAAGAAAGTTGTCATCCTTATCTAGACGTATAGAATGTACTGATATGAACACCAAACAGTATTCCTGAATTCTCGAAACTTATTGTAAGATTCTTCAAAATTGAAAATTGAAAATTGAAAATAATGTAAATGATATGCATTTGCATAGATTGTTAAATTTTTTTGCGCGTGCATTATAGCTATAGAAAAGGATTATCGCTTATCATTTAGAGTAACAAGGACTGTGCGATTGTCATATAGCTACGACGCCATAAAGTGCGTAGAGAATTCGTGGCCAAGAATACATAGTAAAGATTAAGTATACAAAGCCACCGCAAAAAACGGCTCATTCTCTGACGCAAAACACCCTGTAGAGTTATACGGATTTTCCAATTTTTCCAAAATTTCCAAAACCGCGTATTTTTCACGATATATTAAAAAAAATAGATCTACAATAATTACTTAATCACCTTAAGCCGAGGCTAAGCAGGACAGAGTGGGGTAAAATGGAACACCCGGATTTTTACATTTATTATTGATTTTTTTGGCTAGAAAACGGGTGTTCCGCTTTACGCCACACGTAGACACCACGAATTTTCCATTTATTATTGATTTTTCTGCATAGAAAGAAAGTGTCCCGCTTTTCCCCACAGATTCAACTGAGCCCCGTTTTACAGTACTCTGTTACTGGGAAAAAAGTTTGATTTGGACAACAGAATAATTTTTTTTGTCCCAATAAACATTTTCAAATAATGTTAATTATCTTTTCTCAATTTTATTTACAAATTGGTTTCGGAAACTGGAAAGACTAGAATTCCGATTATCTTAAGGTCGAAATGAGAAATTTTCAGACCGACATATTCGCAGTGTTGTACAAATAGGACAACGGCAATTATAGTTTTACAGAGATTTTTGTAATTACACAGCGAAGCGCATAAAGTCTCGGTAGTAAAAGCACGAACAATATATCGAAGTAATAGCGTTTCGAGCAAAGTATAAATACACTAGGGTAGATTCAAAACCCCGATTAAAAAAAATGTAATCTAAAAAGATACCTTCTAGGGAGCCAAACCTGAGGAAACTTTTTTTTTGTAAATCGATCCATATCTTCAGGTGAAATGCCATCACGGCGCGGTGACCCCTCACGCAGCCAAAATGCTGAATTGATTTTTTTTGTATTGAATGTTTCTTCGGTTCAAACTGAAGCACTTTTAGGTCCGTTTTCCATTTTTTTAAAGCAAATGTGAAATTAACCAAGTAATAAAATAATTAGTAAAAAATTAGGACTTTAAAAGTCATACGGGACCTGAAGATATCACCCGATTAAAAAAAAAGACCGAATTTGGCTTTCCAAAAATAAATTTTTGCATGCTACTACATTTCGAGTTAAAAAAAATCGGGTTTTTGGATCCACCCTAAGATACACGTCATGCGTATTCAGCACAAGATATACGTGTTAGAATAAATTATTAAGGATTGTACAAGCACAAGTGTATGTTTTTTTAATACATTAAACTTAAGAGCTCATTGCATAAATGTTGTTTTTTTCAGAAAAATTTCGTCGTTTATACTTTGAAAATAATATTGAGAGTAAAGTATTAAAAAAATTTAAGGAAAAATGAAATAAGATTGCAAATATAAGAGGGCTTATTCTAAGAAATTTGTAAAATTAACCGGCTTCTATTTTTGGGTACTTTACGATTTTTTTAAATTAGAAATTAATAAAAAAATAGAACAGGAAACTTGACAAAACTTATCAGTATTCATTCATTTCATAAATTAAAATTTGTTCTGTTTGGTTTCTAGAAACTTTGTAAAAGTCTTCTTTTTTTAAATCTTCAAATTTAAAATTGTGTAGTTTTGAATGCCCAATTCTAGAATCGTTGAATTTCAACAAAAATTAAAGATTTGAGAAAACTATAAACCTTAGAAATTTAATAATTTTATGAATCATACAAATACAATGATTTTAAATTAAACACATAAAAAATTGTAGCAATTGCACGATTATAAATATAGGAAATTTAAAATGATATAGTTTAAAATTTTAATCCTACAATTTTTCTACAAATTTAAATTATTCTAACAACATTTTTTAATTACATTTGGGAAATTAAATTTTTATTATTTAACTTCAATGTTTAATTTTATCTTACACTTTTCATAATTAAATCGCTTTATATAATTTAAAATATATTTCATAATTCAAACTTTTTAAACTAACAGAAACATAATTTTGACACTTTTAACCATTAAAATTAATTTTTTTTTAATTGGACATTCTTAATTAAAAAAACATTAATCACAGTCTTTCATTCTTGAAATCTTCCACAGTAAAATATTTGTAATGCTTGAAAAATTCATATTTAAAATTGTTCAATTTTAGACTTTACAATTTTTAATTAAAACAAATTTTTCATCCTTGAACTTGTTAGAGTTAAATGTTTTTAAATAAAGCATATTGTTAGTTAACATTTTTAAATATTGATTAAAAAATAATTATTTAAATATTGAAGAAATTAAAATGTTCAAAAAATTGCAAATTGTGAAATTTTTAAGGCCTACATTTTAAATTGTTTTGATTAAGAAGATTTCAATTTGGAAAGTTTTGAAGACTATATTTTTCAATGACAAAATTTCTTTTAATTTGGAACTGTTTAAACATGAAGAACTATTTTTTATTTGTAAATTGAAAATTGAAATGGAGAAAATGTTGTTAAATTTAGCATGTTATTAGTTACAAATTTTAAATATTCATTTCAAAATAATTATTTAAATTTTGAAGAAAATACAATAATTGATAAATTGCAAATTGTTAAATTTTTTAGTATCCGATATTTTTTAATTCGACAATTTCTCATCGAAAATGTTATGATTCGGCAATTTGAAACTTTGATAATACTATAAACTGTTGAGAATTTTATTATTCGGTGATTCTCCAAGTCGGGAGTTTTATATTTCGGCAATTTTATAATTTTGGGAATTTTCTATTTCAAATAACCTCTCTTTTCAGAATTTTACAACATCCCTGAATAATTTTAGAATTATACATCGCAAAGTAAATAATTTTTACATTAAAAATTTTACAAATGAAATATTTGTAATTCGAAGAATAAAAAAAATCCCAGTCATATACCTCATTTTTTCGGTCTCAAAAATTTATTGTTTTTTTTTTCTTCATCCAGCCCAGAGCCAACCTGGGTTTAGTATAAATTAATCCTTATATTTCTACATTTTAATGAATAATTCCTATTTGACAATCGAAATCTGCACTGATTTATTTATATTATTTTTACTACTGCCCAAAGTGTCCATTTCCATTTTAGACAAAACATCCTCTTAGAAAAAGCCCTACGACAAAAAACACGAGGTCCTAAAAACTAGAATATTGATTATTTTATCGAAACGAAGAAAGCTCTTGACTCACAAAAGCAACATATAAGCTTTTTAGTACAATGTATGTACAAATTATACATCTCTCTTTTTCAGAGAGGAAGTATGCGTCGAGTGCTTGAAATCTCATCCATTACACGAATTAAAATTTTTTATTTGAAAATTCGAGCCAGGAACTCGACATATACTGTTTTTGAAAAAAACATGTACCTGCAATTCACGTTTTCGTTCGAATTGCATTTATATTTCCATGAGAATATAATATACAAGTTGAGACTATCGATCGAATGACTCGAGATATGGCTAGTGTGGTATCTGGAAATATGTAAAGTTATATATTAATTTCGCTCGAGCGGAAATTTCAATGAGCTGAAAATGTCATTGGTGTTTCAAAAATTTGCATATATCGGGCCACTAACCAGGTGACCTAATAAAATCTATCCTTGACCAGGTAAATGAATTTATTTATTTTATATTTTACGAAAGTGTTCTCTAGAGTTTTACCTTTCATTTGATCAACTAAACATTGAAAAATCTCGACGGGTTCATGAAATAATTAGTTTTTTATGTGAGCATGTTATATTTTAAAGTAGCGGTAGTGAGGATGTGGCGGAGGCGGAGGATGCAACAGTGGAGATGGAGGATGCAGCAGTTGAGATAGAGAATGTCGTTGCGGATCTGTGGGATGAGGTGATGGAGATGGAGAATGTAGTGGTGAAAGTGGATCATATTGAAGCAAAAGTGGAGGGTGCAGTAGTGGAGGTCGTAGATGCGATAGTGGAAGTGGAGGATGTGATGGTGGAGGTAGAGGATTTTAAAATGGAAGTGGGGTATGCAGTGAAAGATGTGGTGGTGGAAGTAAAGGACATGATAATGGAGGTGGAAAATGCGGTAGTGGAAGTGAAGGACGCGGTAGCGGAGGTAGAGGATGTGATAGTGTAGGTGGAGATGTGATAATGGAGTCATAGGAAATCGCAGTTGAATAGGAGGACGCAGTAGTGGAGATGGAGGGTATGGTAATGGAGATCGAGAATGTGGTGGTGGAGGATGTGGTAATGGAGGTGAAGGATAACGCAGTGGAATTGGAGAATGCGGTAGTGGAGGTGGAGAATGTGGTAGTGGAGGTAAAGGATGTTATAGTGGAGGTCAAGGATGTGGTGGTGGAGGTGGATGATGTGGTATTGGAGATACGGATTTCGTGGTGGAGGTCGAGGATGCATTAGCGGAGGTGGAGGAGATGTTGGTGGAGGTAGCTATTAGACTATTGTTCATTATAAAAAACAATTGACTCGTAATATGTATACAGTTTCGTTAGTTCACCATAAATAATGTTTTCTAAAGTTCTTCTAATATCGTACATAAAATTCAAAAATCTTTTTTTCATTAGTAGAAGTAACCTTAATAAAGGTTATGTAGTTTCCTAATGGTAAAAGTTTCTAGGAATTTAATTAATAATTTTGAATTATAAAACCTTGAAAAATTATACATTACCAGATACTCTTAAATATCATCCTCAAATAATCAAATAAATTATACTAAAAACATAATTAATTGCTTCTTTAATTTTTCCCAAAGTGTATGCATTTAAACAATCATTGAAACCATTTTTTATTTTGTCTTCTTAAAATTTTAATTGATTGCATATTTAACACATTCATATTTGGAATAAAAAAGTCTTTTCAATGTGACTAGCACCGTTTAAAAACAGGTGAAATATACAAATTTTATTATGAAAATAGGGAAATATATTCTTTTGATATATTTTCTAGATGAGTTTTTAATTAAACATTTTAATTTTTACCCTAAAAAATTAATTTTCTACTAAAAAAGACAAATTTGCTACAAAATGGAGGAATTTTCAAATAAATAATTAAATTTTTAACAAAGAAATAGAAATTTTTGACTAAAAATGAAATAGTTAAATTTTTATTGAAAAAATTAACTTTTAAATAAAAATAAAAACGAGTTTTCAACAAAGTATTACAAGTTTTAACGAAAGTGATGAGCAGTAAAAAGATGTAATATTCAATTAGAATCGTTGAATTTTCAACCGAATAATGAAAATTGAAGAGAAGGAAATGTTCAAGAAGAAAGTTATTTTTAAAGTAAATATTTGATTTTCTTAACTTATGGATTATAAATTTTTAATAAAAAATTAAAAAGAAAAAAAATTCAATTACAAAACGAATGTTACAAAAAAATTAAATTTGTAACCAAAAAATATGTTTTTTCTACGATAAGTTCATTTTTAACCAAAAAGATAAATTTTCAACCTAACATGATGATATTATTCAACTGATATAGCTGATCTTTGAGTTACAAAATTAGTTTTAGCCAGAAAAAATTTAATATTCGACAAAATACTTTAGTTTTCGACTAGAATAATTTAATTCTTAATTAGATTAATTAATTAACGAAAAAACGTGAATTTTCTACTAAAGAGAGAAATTAATTATCAACCGAATGGTTTAACTTTGAACCAAACAGTTACATTTTTAGTTAAAAGAAATTAATTTTTATCCAAAAATTTAATTAAATTAAAGTTAAATCTAGTGACCTAATGATATAAAATTAAATGAAATTTTATATCATGATTTGAAAAAAATTGAAGCTCTCGCTCAAAAAATGCCCTAACTTAAAAAAAATGTCTGCATATCCAGGTTTTTCAAGGTATATAAAAATTTAATTCAAATTCCAGGTATTCCAAGTTTCCCAGGTGAGTGAAATCCTAGTTAGTGGTCCGATACTATCCGGCGATAGTGTAAATATGTACTTAGTTCTCCAATATTTCCAGTCAATAGAATTTTACGATTACGCTTTCTAATGATTTCCACGAGTTGGCACTGTTTCAAAAATGATGTTTGGATGTTAAATTATCAGCTACTTTTCACACTAATCCGGTTTCATGAAAATAAGAACCTTTTGATAGAATAATACAATTCCTAGGACGATGACAATTCTAAAAGAAAACGATTCTTTTCATTTACCTCTAAAGACCGTTCTTCTCATTCGTAATTCGTGAAGATGTGTAAAAAATTAGAGATTTCCATTCACTTTTGGAATCGAGCCTTCTTTAGAGACATTTATGACACTTTTGGAAGAATATTCGTAAACCTAATAGCTCCTATACGTATTTTCATCTTGAATTTTGAATTTGAGGAAAGGTTTTGGTATCAAAGGACGGGCGTTGACCAAATCGCATCAATGTACCTGAGCAGTCCCCCACCACGGCGTCCAGCGCGTTACCCTCCATTTGGTTTCACCAACCGTATATGTGCGTCCACTGGCACAGCCCCCACCACTGCGCCCAGTGCGTTACTCAGCATCTGGTTTCACTAAGCGTATCCGGGCGTTCCTTCACGCAGACAAACTGCTAAATCGAATTTTTAAAAATATTTTAAATTTCAGTCCTCATTAGGTACAAATGACTCCCGTTGGGCAGGGTCGGCGACAGCAGTTTCGCTGCGCGAGGCGAAGTTCAGGTACATAGATGCGAGTTGGGCCGAAAGACGGCTTTAGGTTTTCGTGGAAGAAACTACTTTTCCTTAAACTTCTTAAATGTCGAGATTGGTGTGAGACCTACGGGTTAGAAAACACGATGGATGAACTTGAACATTTACTTGAAAGTTTGATATCTGTCGAAAAACCTACTGAGAATGAGTTCTCGTCAGGTACCTAAAGCCGACCCAATTAAATCGAATCAATATTCGACTTCTGTTCTAACATCGATGCTCTCTAATTGCTTCATACTATAGTTGCTAGTGACTAATTACATAATACTAAGAAGTTCATCTGGTCGCAGCGACTTGGCATGTAGTTATTTAATTGTTATCATAACGTAGTAAGTCATAAGTGAAAAAAGTCTTTAGAGGAAAATAGGTTCTTTAGTTATACAAATTGACAAGTAGATAGAGGCTAAAATCTAGACGAGATCCATATTACTTCCAATATCCGTCATAAGGGACCTTTCACAAACTACGTTACCAATTTTGGATTATTTTTTATCCAACCAGTCCCCCTCGTTGACGAGCCTAGTTTGCCCCCCCCCTCAGGGGCCATATCTGGGTTTCCCCTCACGCAGCCAAAACTGCTAAATTGAATTTTTTAGAACATTTTGCACTTTAGTCTTCATTAGGTATAAAGGGATTAAGCTAATCAGGGTCGAAGACACCAGCTCAACCCCCCCCCCCCCCCCCCCCCCCCTCCAGAGAGTAGCATAGCCGTTGACTGAACACTCGGAACAGGGAAAATAGGATGATTTTTCACGAAAATAGAGAAATAATAAGAGAATAAATTCTTTGAAGTGAATTTAATGTAGATATATTATTAAATTTGATATTAAACACTTTAAATAGTTGAATAAACGATTTTTTAAACAAGAAAGATTTCCTAATAAAGGAGATAAGTTTTTAAACGAAAAAGACATACTTAAAAAAATTATTGTTATCTTAAATTTGCAAAAAACTCAAATATTTTAAAATTTAATCAAAAGAGACAAATTTTCAACAAAATAGTTGAAATTTTAATCAAATAGTTGAATTTTCTGTAGAAGAGTAGTTTTTCAACCAAGAAATATGAATTTTCAACTTAAAAAGATAACATTTTAAACAAAAATACGATGGTTAAATTTTCAGTTTAAAAATTAAATTTAAACAACCACAAACAAGAATTTTTAGCGAGATCAATTCAACCAATAAAAGATGAATGTTTACGAATAGTGTAATCTCTAACCAAAAAGATGATTTTTTTCTTACAAACAAGATTAATTTTTTATTCGGAAAGAATGACACATTTTGGACTAGAAATGGAATAGCTAAATTTCCAAATAAAAAAATGTAAATACAGAAAAACATATTTTTAATCAAATGGTTCCATTGTAAACAAAGAGGTGACAAATTTTATTTATTAACAAAGTAATTCAACGTTCAACCAAATAGTTTAATTTTTAACAAAAAAGGTGAGAAATTTTTCGATGACAGTAGAATTTTTAATAAAAAAGTTAATTTTTAACAGAGAAAGATGATTTTTTAACAAAAAAGTTAATTTTCTACGAAACAGTTGCATTTTAAAATAAATAGTTGGATTTCCAAATAAGTATTGAAATTTTTACATAAATAGTTTAATTTTTACCTTAAGAGTCGATTTTTCAACGAAAAAAGTTATGTTACAACACAAACAATGAATTTTCAACGAAAAAATTAATTTTTAACCAAATTGTTGATTTTCTAGCTAACAAAAGTAGATTTTAACTAAAAATGGAATGGTTAAATTTAAGTTTGAAAATCCCCCCCCCCCCCAACGAATTTATAACTAGTTTTCAACCAAAAAGGAAGAACTTTTTATAAATACTTAAATCTACAACAAAAAAGACGAATTTTCAACAAAATATATTAATTTTCTATTTAAAAATACGAATTTTCTACCAATTAGTTGAATTTATAAATCATAAATTATAATTTTTTTATAAAAAATGAAATAGCTAAATTTTTAAAAGAACCAATATATGTTTATAAAAAAATAAATTTTCAATAAAATAGTTAAATTTTTTATGAAAGAGGTGAAAAAATAATTTTTTAACAAACTAGTTCATCTTTAAACCACACAGTTGAATTCTCAACAAAAAAAGGTATACTTTTTCGAAAACAATTGAATTTGCAACAAAAAAATTTTATTTTTAACCAAGAAAAATCAATTTTTAACAAGACAGATCATTTTCAAACAAATAGTTTAATTTTTAACTAATTATTTTACAATGTTTAACAAAAAATTCAATAGATACATTTTTAGATAAAAAAGCTAATTTTGAACTACAAAAAAAATTTCAACAAAACAGTGGTATTTTCTACCCAAAAATATTATTTTTTAACAAGAAAGTTATTTTTCGACCAAATAGTTTAATTTTCTACAAAACAGTTGAATTTTCAACCTAAAAATACAATTGTTCCACAAAAAAGTTATTATTTAAATTTAACCAAATTATTTGAATTTTTAATCAAAAATATGAATTTTAAACAAAAAAAGTTTTATTTTCAGTGAAAAATATGAATTTTTTACAACAGATGAATTTCTAATTCGCAAATATAAATTTTTAAGAAAGCAGTTATTTCACAAAATAAATAGTTGAATTTTTTACTAAAATGATGAATCTCCAAACAAAGAAGACTATTTGTAAATAAAAAAACTTGAATTTAACCAAAAAAGACTAATTTTTAGCAAAATAATGGAACTTTAATTAGAATAGATAATTTTTAAATTAAAATTATCAATTTTCAGCAAAAACTGGCATAGTAACATTCTAAGTTTAAAAAATAAATTCTCAACGTAAAAAAATAATTTTTCACGAAAATAGTAAAATTTTCAACTAAAGAAATGAAATTAAAAAAAATATTTTTATTAAAGAAGTTCAGCATTCGAACAAACAGTTGAATTTTATACCAAATTGATGCATTTTTAAATCAAAAGTTTAATTGTTACGATTTTTCAACAAATTGCATTAATTTTCAGCAAATAACATCAATTTTCCACGAAATAGTTGAATTTTCAAATAAAAAAGTTTCATTTTGAACCAGATAGTTAAATTTTCATCTGTAAAGGATAGATTTTTCACAGAAAAAGAAATAGTTAAATGTGCAGTAAAAAAATTATTTTCAATGTAAGCTCTCCGCAAAAGAGATGAATCTTCAACAAAAAAAATTAATTTTTAACAAACAAGTTCAAATGTCAATCATGTAGTAGAATTTTTTAAATAAAAAATAATACCTTTTTAATCAATTAGTTGAATTTTTAACAAAATAATTGAATTTTCAACCAAATAGTTGCATTTCTAACCAAACGAGACGAATTCAGAAAAAAATACCCATTGGGCACAAAATTTGGCGACATCGTTACGACAACTTTACGACGTCCTATGTCCATGTCGTTAAGGTATCTTTACGATATCGTAAATGAGTCGTATGATCTGACGATATCTTTACGATATCGCAAAGACACCGAAACGACATGGACATAGGATGTCGTAAAGTTGTCGTAACGATGTCGTAAAGACGTCGCCAAATTTTGTGCCCAATGGGTAGAATGACTTTTCACAACAAAAAAAAAAGCTTTTACAAGAACTAGATGGATTTTATTATGACTTATTATTGCTTCAGTTCGAATTAAGGCGAAAAACAAGAAAAAGGGGATGCTTCTTGAAAAGGAGGAGAGAAAGAATTCTTCAAAAAATGGGAAAGGAGGAAAGTAGGGGAAAGAGTGTCAAGTCTCAAATATGAAAGTGATTTTGAAACTCAAAAGTTATTATTGAACTATACCATTGGAGGGCCATTTTTTGCTTAAATTGCAAATTTCTTCAAATTCCTCATCAGTTAACGTACTAAACATTTGACGCGAACCCTTCATCCTCTTAAAATTGGTAACGTTGTTTATTGACGACCCCTAGGACCATCCTCTGATTTTACAGTTGCCTCCAATCTTTTCAGTCATTTCTCACCAATGGTGTTTCAATTGGTCAGTTTCTGTTTCCACTCTTAAAGATATCCAAGAAGTGACAGTTTTTCTTATGCTAGAGAGATTCCTCTCTTATCACGGCCATCTTAGCAGCTCTGGTTGATAAAGCACCCAAGCAAGATACCAAATCAGTCAAAGTTTCTCAGAGCGAAGTTTTCCTATTCAGTTGACCAGGAAGATGAGCAGCATATCGATACCCTTGCCTGTCCCATCTTCAACAAAATTGCTGAACTTGGGCTGCTAAACAATATTTCGACGTAGCTGATCATCATACTAGCAACCTCTCGACCCCTGTCCTTTCTCAGCAATGGTGTTTTAATTGGTCAGTTTCTGGTTCCGCTTTTAAAGATACCCAAGAAGTGATAGTCTTTCTCAGAGAGGTTCCCCTCTTCTTGCGGCCATTTTAGCAGCTCTGGTTGCTAAAGCACCCAGAGAACATACCAAACCCGTCAAAGTTTCCCAGAGCGAACTTCTTCTCCTCTTCTGTTGACCCGGAGGATAAACAGCATATCCATACCCTTTCTCTGTTCCATTTTCAACAGAATTTCTGAACTTGGGCTGCTGAACAATACTTCGACGTGGCTGATCATCATAGTAGGAACATCTCGAATCCTGAGACTTTCTTGACAGAGTGTCTGATTCCCGTCTGAGTTGTTGCTGCACATTACTGAGGCGTCTGTCCATGATCCTGTTGAGGTTCTCGTGAACAAGACGGTCGGTTTCTGCTGTTGTTGGGGTTTGACGAGCTGATGATGTTGGGTGGAGGCCGCGTTCCACATGTCAGGCGTATTCCGTGTCCGAGGAAGCAGAGCGTTCAAGATGTCCAGAGTTTGGAGTGTGCTGGGGTGTTGTAACTTGTTGTTGCTGTTGCGCGAAAGCAAGACTCTTTTGATAACTGAAGAGCTCCCGTTCCAGGTGGTAATTTTCCGCTTGAAGCGTTGCAATCTCGCGTCGCATCTGCTGATTGTGGACGCGACAGACATCATCGTATTTGTGGTAGGTTGCTTGGAAGAGAAGATGACTCTCGTTCCACTCCAACCTGATGCGGATTTGGCCCTTGTCTGTGATGAAGGGACAATTCTCGTCTTTGACATCGTTGACACCGAGACTTGTTTCCATGATGATGCCTTCATCAGCTGGCTCCTGGGCGTAGTAACGACTGAAGGGAGCTCCGGGGAGACTTGTCGCTTCCGCGTCTGGCTCCTCGCCTCTCATCAGGTACGCTGACCAACTCACGTATCTGTAAATCAGAAAAGAAGATGGAAAAAGTTGGTTAGAAGATTTTTTTAGGATGGTGACATTTTGAAGACGCCGTTAGGCTCCTTCACGTACAACATTTGACCCTTCAAAATGGTCCTTTGCTCATAGAGCTAGGTTTTTTTCTTCGCTTACTTTTTTAACGTCAAAGTCAGAGAACTCGAATTTTTTCACCGATAGTAGTGGTGTACAAAGACAAGGGATGATGGTTTAAGTTTAAAAACAGTAATACTCAAGATCCTATCGAAACGAAGAAAGTACAGGGGGAAAACTTTAAAAGACCCTTTCGATTTATTATTGGATACAAATAAAATAAAAGGGGAAAATTGCAGTCCTCATTACTTGGACGATTCTTCAAATAAAAAAATCAAATAAAAATAAATGATAAGCAACAACACCACGGGTTTAAGACAAAACCTTCGAAAGTTTCATCAAATAGTATTTAGAGAAACCTGTCCTTCAGAAGATAGAACAGTAATTTTCATTGTATTTTCTTTATACAATTAAAAAGAAATTTTAATTACTAATTCGTTTATTTGATTTTATTTTGCATTTTTCTTTAAATTATACAGATATGAATTCAAGTTGGCAAATATCTCCCTTTGAATTTCTTACCTGATAATGAAACTCAAGATTTCGTTCAACTTCAAATTATTTTTGGAATTTTCCTAAAATCTTGGAAATATTGGTAAAATATTTGAAATCCTTGACATTTCTGTGATGTCATGGAAATCTTAAAAATCTTTGTTCAATTCTTGAAATATTTGTGAAATCTTTGAAACCTTTGTGATGCCTTTTGAAATCTTTCAAATCTTTATGAAATTCTTGTGAAATCTTTGTGAAATGTTTGCAACTTTTGGGAAATTTTTGTAACCTTTTAAAATATTTGTGATCTTTGTGAAATTTTGAAAAAATCTTTGTGATATCTTTTCAATTTTTGAAATCCTTGAAATGTTTGGAATTTTTGCGAAATCGTTGTAATTTTTGTAAAACCTTTTGTAATATTTGGAATCTTTAAAATGTTTTGAAATAGAAATAATTAAATCCTTAAGAAATAATCAATTAAAAAAAAAGATAAATAATATCATTTATTTTTAATGATATACAGATAACTTAATTATATAAAAAATTTTTTGTGAAATCTGTGAAATATTTAAAATCTTGGAATTTTTTGTGAAATCTGCAACATTTTTCTGAAATCTTTTAAAGTTCATAAAATTTTATAGATTTTTGTAAAATGTTTAAAACTTTTGTGAAATTATAAAAAAATATATTTGATATATTTGTGAAATCTTAAAAATGTTTGTGAATTCTTTCATATTATACTAAAATCTTCGAAAGCTTAACGAAATCTTTTAGACGATTTGTGAAAATTTTTTCAATTCTTTGAAATTTTAAAACCTTCGCAATTTTAATGACATACTTAAAATATATCTAAAATCGGTGTAAATTGTTACAAATATTTGTAATATCTTTGAAATATTTCTGAAATCCTTGAAATTTTTGTGAAATATTTGTGACATTTTTTAAATATCTTTGTGCAACTGGTTTACATCTTATGAAATCTTCGTGAAATCTTTTTAAATCATTTAAAAGTAAAACCTGTTGATATCGTAGAAATACCTTTGAAATCTTTGATTTTTTTCGTGTAATCTTTGAAATCGTTTTGAAATTTCAGAAATCTTTGTGAAATATTTTAAAATCATTTTAATGCAAAAACTGTTGATATCTTAGAAATACATTTTAAATCTTTGATATTTTCGTGTAATCCTTGAAATCGTTTTGAAATTTCTGAAATATTTTAAAATCAATTAAAGGTTTTCGATAATTTTATAACATCTTACAAATATTCAAAAATTTGTTAATAACTTTCAAAACTTTTGTAAAATTTTCAATAACTTTAGAATCTTTTGAAATCCTTGCAAAATATTTGTAATTTTTGTAATAACTTTCGCAGTTTTTGACATCTTTCTGCAGTCCTTAAAATTTGAAGAATCTTTTTGAACACAAAAAATTGATTTTTCATACAAAAATTTGACTTTTCCGCAAAAAATTAATTTTCCATGAAACTGATGCGTTTCACCCAACTGCATGAAATTTCAAACTGAGAAAATTATATATTTTTTTACTGGAAAAGAAGAAATATAAAAGTTGCATTTTCAGTTAAAAAATTAATTAAAAAAAGGCTTTTCGACCAAACAGTTAAATTTTAAACCAAAGACAGAAGCCTGTAATAAAAACAGAAATTTGCAACAAAGTAGTTTAACTTTGATCCAAGTAGTTGAATTATGGGTTAAAAAAGAGAATTTTAGTGAAAAAATAGTTAAAATTTCAACCACAGAGATGAATTTCTAATTGAAAATATAAATCTTTTTAAAAAAAATCGCTTTTTAACAAAATAATTAAACAAAATCTTTTAGACAAAATACTTGAATACTCAAGCAAACTACTAAAACAGATGAATTTTGAAATCAAAAAGATAATTTTAAAAAAAGTTGAGTTTTATGCTAAAAAAGATTTCAGCTAACGTTTCCGGATCAAAATATGAATTTTTAAATAAGAAACAACTTTATACAAAAAATTGAATTCTCAGTCCAAAAAGAGGAATTTTTAACAAAATAGTAGAATTCTCTAACAAATTAGTTTCATTTTTGACAAAAAAAAAACGAAACAAAAAAATTAAAAGAAAAACTGCAATTTTCATCCAGAAAAGATTTCAGGTTTATTTCAAAACCGAAACGTTAAATTTAAACAAAAAAAGAAAATTGTCTACAAAATAGTTAAATTTTTAACAAATCAGTAAAATTTTCAAAAAAAAATATATGACTTTTCAACAAGATTGTTAAATTTTGAACCAAATAGTTGCATTTTTGTCCAAGAAAAATGAAAATTCTACTAGAACAGGTAAATTTTTAAATCAAAAAGACAAATTAAAAAAAGTTAAATTTCCATTCAAAAAGATTTCAATTCACTTTGAACACAAAAATAGGACGTTTGAACCAAAAAATAAATTTCCTAGAAAATAGTTTAATTTGAAAAAAAGTTGCATTTCTTCCAAGAAAGATACAATATTTATACTGTAGAAGATGGACTTTCAAATTAAAACGACAAATTAAAAAAAAGTTATCATCCAAAAAATATTTCAGTTGATTTATCAGCAACAAAACATTAATTTTAAACAAAATGTTTATTTACTACGAAAAGAGCTAAAGGTTAGGCGAATTTTTTACAAAACAGTTACATTTTCAACCAGAAATAATGCCTTTTTAAAAAAATTGTTCCATATTGAAGTAAAGAATGAAATTATCACTAAAAAGATAAGCTTCAGGAGACAGTTCTTGCGAGTTCATTTACCTTAAGTACAGAAAATGACAACTGTAAATAAATATTATTATCAAAATTTCATATAAAAACTGAACCAGTCAGTGGCCCGGTTTCCCACCGTGTTTCAGTTAGCCCCGACTTGCGATACTTTAAACAATTTTAAAGTTTATTTTAAAGGATTAGCAAAAAGAGTGACGGATCTAAAATCTCTAAAATTTGTTACTCACCTCAAGTGGTTCCTAGGAACATTGTGGATGTCTTTATAGACAAGATGCAGCCTGACAGTATCGGAATGCAGATCTGCCCTGATCGCCCAAGCTTGCTTGTCTCTGTCGTAGCAAGGTGATGCCGGCAAGGTCGCGGGTCCGAGAGCTTGAACCGCGATTTCGGAAATCGTTCTTGCTTCGACCATTTCCAAGGACACCCGGAGAGCACCCTTGTGCTGGATGTCTGACCAACGAAGTCGAGGATGCCATCCGAAACCTCGACCTTCGGCATCAGAAAGGTCTTCAATCTGGCCAGACTCTATTGCCCGTTCACCCTCGCCTAAAGTCACACTATATCTAACTCTACACCGGTGATCGAAACCTGTAAGTCTCACGAGGTAGACACTCAATCTATTTTCCTGGACACGTCCTTCAGCCTCTTTGTTCCCATAAGGGTAGATTACTAAGTTCCAATCAAAACCACCAAAAGTGAAGTAACCTGTTTCCAGCTTCGTCGATTTTGGGGGGCTGGCAAAGGCACCAGTTGGGAGTTTTACCTGCAAATATCATTGTTGTCAAATGGATTATTTAGAGGCTCGGGAAGAAGAACTGAATGAGCGTTCTAGCAGTAGTTAGGAGTGGGGATAACGCGCAGAAAACGCGACAAAAGAGAGTCGCGTTTTCTGCGCGTCATCCCCACTTCTACCTATTGCTCAAGCGCTCGTTCGGTTCTTCTTTTCGAGCCTTTATTCATGACGTTCCGCGAGGAAAGGGACCTTCAGGGTTAATAGGCAAGTTTTTCAGTAGAAGCGATTGAAGAAACGGTCGCAGTCAGACACTGAGTGAGTGGGGACAATCTCCGTAATTCATCCCCTCCACTTACGACAAGCTCTTCCCGCTTCGTGTTCAGCGAATCAGACGAGCTCTAAAGTCACCGGACGCAGAGGAGAAACATTTGTAGAAAGTGGTGGGGCTGGATTTCTGGAGTCGACCCCACGGTTTGAAATAGGTGATTCACTTCTCACTTTAAAGCTTGATAACAAATCCAATCTTGCAAATAAAAATTTAATTCTTTTTTAATATGAAAGAACGAGTTTGTAACTATCAATCTCATAAAAAATCTTAAAATCGATTTTTTAACCCTAAGATCCCTTTCCTCGCGGAACGCCACATTTGTTCTTAAGATTCTTCTGTAGTTTAATGAAAGATCCTTTATTTAGTTGTTTGATTTAAGTTGTTTGATTTAGTTGTTTGATATATTGCCACAATAAGTTAAAAATTAGAATTAGTCCGATATGTTATTGATCATCATAACTTGAAAATTGGAAGTGTTTTTCAGGGCCTCAAATATTTTAAACGAAGAAACATATTTTCAATAGTTTTAAACATGTAGAAAAATTATTTATAATAATCTTCGAATCTATTTAATCACTTTGTTCACACTGAAGCTTCTATGTTTCAGCTCACGTTTTCATGTAGTTTTTCGAATGGATTTTGATCAGTGAGAAAGATAGATATCTCGTTGGAACTACTAAAGAAGGTAGATTTTGAATATAATATTTTTGAATTACTAATTTAAAAATTCGTAGGTTTTTATTTTATTTGTCATTAGCACAGGCCATGTAGACGGCGATCAAATGGTCAACGATTTTTCTATTGTGAATGACAAAAATATTAATTTTTTAGCATTTTTAAAGGTGAATCTTCTATAAATAAAATAAAATGATTTTAAATTTATAAATGTTTAATCTATTATTCTCAGGGCTGCGACAGCCTGATTTCCTTAGAAAAAGTAAAAAGTGAGCAGAAGTAAATAATTTATAGATGAAAAAATAACTAAAAGTGACTAATGTGCATTAATAGTGTAACGAATATTCTGTTTAATTTAATAGTCGATTTATAAGACGTTAAACAAATTCAAGTTAAATTCAAAGGAATTCAAATGAATTGTAAAGAATTTTGAAGTCCAAAAAATTCCATTTATTTCAGTGAAATTGAAGTGGATTTAGAGAAATTTAATCAAATTCAGAAGAATTCAACAAAATCTTAATTAATTAAATCTAATATAATCTACATTAATACTGCTAAATTGAAAGTAAATCATAAAGATGTCAAACATGCTTGAATTCATTAAACTGAAAACACATTTAGAAAAATTCATTGGAATTTAAAAATATTTGATGAAATGCCTAAAAATTTAAGATGAATTTAAAAACTCGAAATAAATTGAGCAAAAACAAAATTTGTTTTGATCCATTGAATTGAGTAGAATTTAGTTCAAATTAATTAAAAATCAAATAATTCAGGATAAATTAATAAAAATTCCGGGTAATTCCAAATGTATTGCAACAAATGTATAAAAATCTCTTTAAGACCTATGAAATTTTTAGATTACTGTGGATAAATTTATTAAAAATCATTTCAATATCATAAAATCCCGTTAAATTCTGTGAAATTTAATATTTCTTAAAATTTTGCACAATTTATTAAAATACATTGATAGCCTTGGAATATTTAAAAAAAACCTAAAATTTTTAAAATCCTTTGAAGCCCCATTAAATTACTGGAAAATTAAAAAATAATTAGGAATCCTTTAAAATTCCATAAATTATTACAAATCCTTTGAAATCTTTTGGAATCCCCTAAAACTTAAAAAAAATGTTTAAGTTTTTAAAAATATCTTCTAATCTTTGAAAAAACTAAGAGTATTGCAAATCCTTTAAAAGATTTCAAAATATAAAAAATGTATTGGAATATTTTAATTAACCCTCAAATATTTTTAATCCTTTAAAATATTTTAAAATTCCTTAAAACTTGTTTAATATCTTTAAAAATGTACTGGAACTTGGAAATGCTCTTAAAGATTTGAAATCCTTTGGAATCCCATTAAGTTACTAAAAAAAAAAAATTACTTGGAATTTTTAAAAATACCTTTAAATATGGCAAACCTTTACAATATTTTTAAATTATTGATTTCTAATTACAATTTTTTCCTATTGAAATATCAACTATTACATTTTTCTTTGAAGATTCATCTTGTCAGGTTTAGAATTCAACTTCTAAATTGAAAGTTGTACTACTTTTTTTAAAGTTCACTTTTTAGGCTGAAAATTTGTTTATTTTTCGTGAAAAAATTATTTCTTTAAATAAAATTTTAACTATTTTGTGCGAGCAGAACATTCAACTTATTAGTTGAGAACTAATCATTTTGTTAAAAATTTCATATTTTCGAGTTAAAAATTCAACTGTATTGTAGAAAACTCATATTTTTCACTAAGAATTCATATCTTTCTGTAGTAATATTATTCTTAGTTAAAAATAAAACTTTTTATAAAGTTTTTCTGTTTCGTTTGAAAATGAAATTTTTTGTTGAAAATATAACTGTTTTGTAGAAAATTTGTATCATACAGTAAAAAATTTAAAAAATTGGTACACAATTAAACTATTTAATTTAAAATTAGTACATTTGGTTGAAAAATGTATTTGGTTGCAAATCTGTCCTTTTTGCAAAAAAAATCAATTTTCTTGTTTATTAAAAATGCAATTGTTTGGCTGAAAATTAATTTGTTTTAGTTGAGAATTCCAGCTTTTTTTCGGAATTTGGGTTAGTTTGTTAAATGCAACTGTTTAAAAAAATTTTAATTTACATTTTTTCTTATTTAAATATTAAATATTACATTTTTCACTAAAAACTCTTTTTTAGGATAAAAATTTAATTTCTCGGTTGAAAGTTGAACTTCCTGCTTTACAGTTCATCTTTAAGTTAAAAATTGATAATTTCAAATGAAAAGTGGTTTTTCTTTTCGTAAAAAAATAATTTTTTTACCTGAAAATTGAACTATTTTGTAGAAATTTAAATTGAGTATTTGGAAATAAACTCTTTACTGATAAATTCATATTTCCGGGTTGAAAATTCAACTGTTTTGTAAAAAATTTTTTTTTTGTATGAAAATTAAATAATTTTGTAGAAAATTAAACTATGTGGTACAAAATTAAACTGCTTTTTGGATTTTTAAAGATTAAAAAAGCAGCTTAGTTAGTTAAATATGGTTATAAACATAATATTAATTACATAAAATTTGGCCTAACATCAAATTCATTGTTCTAACTATTTATTTCAAAATTTATTTAATTTCATCCAAATTTTCTTTTTTTTTCGTTAAAAGTTCAACTACTTGGTTCAAAGTAGAACTGTTGAACACAATTGTGAGAAAATAGTGTCTTTAGTTTGATTTTTTTTCAAAATAATATAAATAATAAATTATATAAAAAAGTGATAAATATTGTCAATAATGTGATGATTCCAAGACTTTGTTTATAATGCCATAAATAAATAATGGCTGGTCGTACGGAAAAATATCACGAGAGTGAAAAGTTTTATTTTGTGCCATAGATTATTAAAAAAAGTAGGAAAAAGTCGATTTTCTTGATTGAGCTTTTTAATCAATAACAATAGCTATAAACAATAAGGGTCTGATATCGAAAGTCCTAAACAAGATAATTACATTCTTTATGGTGAAATCGAGAATATAAAAAAAGTTAATCGTTAATAACTTAAAAATTGTGGCTTTTAGGGGAGGGGGTGTTTATCAAAAATACATTTTTTATAAGGCCATAAATAAATAATGGCTCGTCGCACGAGAAGATATCAAGAGAGTGAAAGGTTTATTCATGTGTCAAGGATTAATAAAAAAAAAATAAGTTAATTCTAGTTATTGGGGATCATTATTTATATCAATTGTTATAAACAATTTAACAAAAGAAATTATAAACAATAAATTATGTAAATAATGCTAGATAAAGCTTTCGCAACAATTTGAAGCAACATTATGACACTGGTGGATCTTGATGATTGTTTATTAATAAATGAAGAGTCTAAACGTTTTCCTCTTAAAAATAACAACTTTTTAACAACAATTTAACAAGAGAACTTTCTATTTAATCGGAAGATTTCTGTTTTGTAAAGAGATCTACCCTTGATATAGGTAGGGTACAAGTTAAAATTTTTTCGGAATTATAGATTCTAAGGTAACACGGTGCAAAAATGGCAATTTTGTTAAAAAATCATTTGTTTATTTGTTATTTTTTTTGTCAATAAATAATGAAATAGTTTTAAAAAATTCTTTAAACCAAAATTGGCCCATATTTCTAAAAACTACCTAAGATATTTGTAATCAGGGGCCTTTTTATGGCCTTTTGAAACAGAGTAATCTCGGGGACCTATTAGTTCATACAGACATTTTTGTGGTGACTGGATTAAAAGCATTTTATAGTCCAGGAGCTGGGTAGGATCCCGTATGCATGAAAGAGGTAAAGGATAAAAACTATGTAGTCTTATGTATTTTGACCCGCTGAATCCAATGGTACCGGTTAATTTCGCGATAAGTGCCTAGGTTTTGTTTAAAACGCAATTGTTTAAACAATTATGAAAAAATGCTTTTTTTCAATGAGACAAATTTTTTTTAGATAATTTGAGGCATTTTAAGAAGAAATGGTCCCTTGTCATTTTTTTGTAAAATGCATATTTGAAAAGTTATGAATTTTTAAAGTTCAAAATTTGACGATTTTTTGCAACTTTGAATGTTAATAATTTTCGATCTATTGAATATTTTGAAAAAAATAAAGAATCAACTTATTCTTTAAGTCTTCCTCTATCTATCGACCATAAGAAATGTCGGATTAACCAGTGGGAAGCAGTTGTTATTGATATTTACAAATAGCGTGTTTTGGCGCGCGACAGCGCAGCGGCACGGTGTGTGTGTGTGTGACTTGCTTGGCGCTCGCAAGTCCAATCATCAGTCTTCAAGTTACGCGATTCATCTCGGCTTATTACAATTATTAAAACATTCTTTACCTCTTATCGTTCATCAGTTTTTATTTATACACTTTCAACAGTTTTATTGCTTTAATATTACTAACAAATACAAATCTCAAATACATTTATATCACAGAATAAAAAAAAACGAAAATTTTTTTTCATCTTTCTAGTCCTTAGTACCATTGTACTTATTTTTACATGTGTCATTTTTCTGACATAAA
>NC_046661.1:92962929-93009771 GCF_010883055.1 Belonocnema kinseyi
TTTCAAAATATTCAATAGATCGAAAATTATTAACATTCAAAGTTGCAAAAAATCGTCAAATTTTGAACTTTAAAAAATCATAACTTTTCAAATATGCATTTTGCAAAAAAATGACAAGGGACCATTTCTTCTTAAAATGCCTCAAATTATCTAAAAAAATTTGTCCCATTGAAAAAAAGCATTTTTTCATAATTGTTTAAACAATTGCGTTTTAAACAAAACCTAGGCACTTAACGCAAAATTAACCGGTACCATTGGATTCAGCGGGTCAAAATAAATAAGACTACATAATTTTTATCCTTTACCTCTTTCATGTATACGGGATCCTACCCAGCTCCTGGACTATTAGCAAAGAAACGCGCATTACTTACTTAATACGGGAAAAATACTTTTTTTCATTTGAGATGCCTGGAATATTAGACGAGTTTATAAATATTTGATTTTTGTGTAATTTTTTAAACCGATTTGACAAATTTGCAGTGAAGGTTATAAAATGAGGTGTGGGAGGATTACCTCTGCTGTGTAGACAGTCCTGACATTTGCCATCGACAGCTCCAACTGGAATTCCCCATTTGGATCAGCAAATTTCCGGCTGTAGAGATCGGAAACGGGAATGTAATTTCGATTTCCCTGGGCGGGTGCATCGTAGGTAAACTTTACTCTCTTTCCGGAAAATCCTTCATTTTCAGAGAAATGTTGCCGGTTAAGAATCGTGAAAGCAAAATCTACATATACTCGAAGGCCTGGAGCTGCACCACGCCAAACCAAATAGACGCCGAGAACCTTCAAAAGTAATAAAAGATTTTCATTAGATGTAAAATTTTTTTAATTACATGTATACAAACGCACATAAATAATTAAAAATATTGTAAAATTTTGTAATCTTCTGGGGATCATTTGAAAGTTCATTGTATAATTTCAAAAGCTCTGTAAAGATTGCAGATCATTGCATTCTTAAAGCATTTGATTTCAAATGGTTTACCTTAACAATTTCGAATTAATAAAAAATAAACACAGTTTAAAATTTTTAATTCTTTAAATTTAAGGGTTTTCAAATCTAAAATATTACTAAATTTGAAATGATTGAACGTAAATTGAAGGGAACAAATTTTGATGAAAAAATATACTTATTCTAGAAGTAGGAGTAGAATCTAGGTAAATATAATGAAACACTCTTTGACGTAAAATTAATTTCTAATGGCACAGAGTTTTATAGGACAACATAGGAAAATCCGAATTTTTCTTTCACCTGACATTTTAAATTCCCCACAAATTTCCCGGTAATGTTAGAAAGTTATAAATCTTAAAGAAGGGGTTGTTGCAAATACGATGATGTAAAAAAAGATTTTTAGACAGAGAAAATAATTCATTTTCCACGTCAGAGTAATTTATAGGCCAGAATAGGAAATTTGCAATTTTCCTCTCAACCGGGAATGTTAATTTTTCTGAAAAATATTACATGATTTTACTTCGTGTTGAAAATTGATCGTTTTTATTAAAACTCGAACTTTTTCGCTGAAAATGAACTTTTTTGTTGAAATTAACTCTAAAGAAACCTTTTTAGAAGAAAACCAAGATTTTCCGATCCCTAGTGATTTATAAGTCAATATAGCAACATTTGAATTTTACTCCCAACCCCAAAATTCTGAATTTTTTAAGAATTCTCTGGTGATCCTAGGAAGCTGTAAATCATCCGAGAGCGTGGCTAGGAACAAGCTTTATTAAAAAAAAAAGATTTAGATGAAAAAAAAAATAATTTCTTGAGCCAGAGTAATTTATAGTCCAACGTAGGAAGACTAATATTTTTCTACAACCCCAAGCGGGACCTCCAGAAGCGGGAGTTCTAATCAGCTTAATTTGAGGAAACCTTTTTAGAAGGACAAAATTTCAGATTCATAGTAATTTATAGGTCAGTATAGAAAAATCCGAATTTTTCTCCCACGCTGTAATTCAAAATTTTTCAAAAAATTCATTGGTTTTCTTGGGAAGCGGTACGCATTCCAACCGCGGAAATTGTTATTAGATAAATGTAAGGAAAAGCTTTTAGGAGAAAAATAAAATTTCCCGGTCCATAGTGATTTATAGGTCAACGTAGGAAAATCCGAATTTCTCTCCCAACCCGAAGTTCTACATGCTTCAAAAAATTCTCTGGTGATTCTAGGAAGTGGGAGACCTACCATTAGCCGAAGCTGTAATTAGCTAAATTTAAGGAAACCCTGTCAGAAGAAAAACAAAAATTTTAGATCCATGGTAATTTATAGGTTAACATAGGGACATCCACATTTTTCTCCCACGCTGTAATTCTAAATATTAAAAAAATGCCCCGCTTGTCCTAGGAAGTGGGAGACCTACCATTAGCCGAAGTTATAATTAGCTAAATTTAAGAAAACCCTGTTAGAAGAAAAACGAAATTTTCAGGTCCATAGTGATCTATAGGTTAACATTGGGAAATCCGAATTTTTCTCCCAATAAATTAACATCTTATTCTCAACCCGAAATTCTAAAGTTTTAAAAACAATCCCCCGTGATCCTAGGAAGTGGTGGATCTTTCAGAGGCGAAAGTTGTAATTAGTTAAATTTGAAAAAAATCCTATTAGAAGGTGAACTAAATTTTTAGGTCTACTGTAATTTATAGGTTAACATAGGAAAATTTAAATTTTTCTCCTACTACGAAATTCTAAATTTTTTAAACATTCCCCGTAATCCTAGGAAGTTCTAGAACTACCAGGAGGCGAAGTTGTACTTAGATAAATTTAAGGAAATCCCTTTAGGAAGAAAAACAACATTTTCAAATTCATAGTGATTTATAGGTCAACATAGGAAAATCCAAATTTTTCTACTACCCCGAAGTAATAAGTTCTTAAAAAAATTCTCTAGTGATACTAGGAAGTGGGAGACCTACCATTAGCCGAAGTTGTAATTAGTTAAATTTAAGGAAACCCGTTAGAAGAAAAACAACATTTTCAGGCCCATGGTGATTCATAGGATAATATAGGGAAATCCGAATTTTTCTCTCACGTTTTAATTATAAATATTTAAAAAAATGCCCAGGTTATCCTAGGAAGTGGGAGACCTACCATTAGCCGAAGTTGCAATTAGATAGATTTAAGGAAACCCCTTTAGGAAGAAAAACAACATTTTCGGGTCCATAGTGATTTATAGGTCAACATGGGAAAATCCAAATTTTTCTCCCACCCCGAAATTCTAAATTCTTCAAAAAATTATTTGGTGATTCTAGGAAGTGAGAGACCTACCATTAGCCGAGAATGTAATTAGCTAAATTTAAGGAAAAATTTAAGGAAAAATTTAAGGAAAAATTTAAAGAAAATGAACATTTTTATCCCACTCCGAAATTCTAAATTTTTCATAAAACTCCCTGTTGATCCTAGGGAGTGATAGACCTTTCAGGAGCTGAAATTGCTATTGGCTAAATTTTAGGAAACCCTTTTATAAGAAAAACAAAATTTTTAAGCCAATTGTGATTTATAGGTCAATATGAAATACTATAAGGTCTACCACTTCCTTAAGGAAGTAGTAGACCTGCCGAGCGTGGAAGTTGTAATTAGTTAAATTCAAGGAATCCCTTCTAAAAGTAAAACAAAATTGGAACAGACTTAATTTACACAAATACCTTTCAAAAACAGAAAATAGTTTCCCGGGCCTAATTTTAATTTTTTAAAGGGGCTTTAGGACAGAAAATTATGGGAGCGGAAAAAGAGGAAGTGAGAAGAATCGACGAGAAGAAAAGTAGGGGAAAGAGAGGAAATTAGAGGAGTGGAGTAAGAAAATTGAGGTGAGTAGAAGCGAAATTAGGGTAATGAGGATATGGGTACTAGGGTAAGTATGGGAAGTGAGAGGGAAAGTAATGATAACTGATGGAAGGGTTAGTGAAAAGTAGTTAAAATACATGGAGAAATCAGGGGAGCGAAATTAGGAAAAGTCAGTAGAAATGATGGGAGGAGATGGGGGTGATCAGAGAAGGGATAGTAGGAGGAGTAAGTTCAAATGAGGGGGTATGTGGAGAAGCAGAGTAGTTTAAACAGCCGTTAAAAGTTAAAGCAAAGAAATCAGCACGTGTAGTATACCATGGAAGATTTTTTAATTAAACTACATTTAAACTACTGTCAATCAAAGAAACAGACATTATCGACATTAAAAAAAACACATGAGAATTCATGATTGCTTCAATTTATTACGGTAGAAAATCACTCCAAAAAAGAGCAGGGAGTGCCCTCTACCAAGAAAAGAATTTAAATTTATTACAACGGTTATTCCAACAACCTTTAAATATTCAAAAAAGAAAACCGGTGTTTCCTCAAAACTTTTACCACGGAGTGATTTTTGATTGAACTATTGGGGTTGGAAAACACATCACAATAAATGTGAGAAACATGCCTCGCAGGGAAAGTATTTGCATTTATATCAAGGGCTGTTTTAAACTCGCTTAAAGATTGAAGTACGAAAATCGATACTTTCTAATAATCAAGAAAACGAGAAATCTTTTGATTGAACTATTGGGGTCGGAAATAACTTACAAATCAATGTGGGGAACATCTCCCAGCCGGGAAAGTATCTGAATTTATTTTTAGGCATGTTTAAAATCGTTAAGGGATATTCAAACAACCCTTAAAATAAATTAAAACGCTTTTCTTTATAGAAACAACCTCCTGTACTTATTTTAAAGTTATTTCTTACCCTAATAGTGTAATAAAAAAATGACCTGTGAAAAATAAAACCTTACAGTTTCGGTTGGGAAGTAAGGGGAAAAAAACGTCGGAGGTTGGTAGTAAAAAAGTAGGGCAAGTAGGTGAATTGAGGGAAAATGTGGGAGAATGACGAGAAGGATAGTAGAGAAAATTCGGGGAAAGAAAGAAAAGGGAAATTGAAGGAAATGAGAGGAGGGAAAGTAGTGAAGGAAGAGGAAGGTAAGTAGGGAAAATGAGGGGTGGTGAAGAAGGGAAGTAAGGAGTGGAAAAGTATAGAAGGAAAAAGTTTGATAAGGGATGGAGCGAAGGTAGAAATGAGGAATTGGGGAGTAGGGAAGTAATGGGACAGCAGGTAATGGGAAGTATATAAAAGAAGGAAGATGAAGGGACGAGAAGAAGGGAAAATAAATGTACGGAAATAGGGAAGTAAGGGCAAAGTAAAGGAAATTAAGAGAAATAAAGAAAAAAAGAGAAAGGGGAAGTGGTGGGAAATGTGGAAAGAGAAGTAAGCGCGATAGTAGGAAGGGAAGTAGGAGAAGTGAGTGATTAGGAGGTAGTAAAATCAGGAAAAACAAAGGGAGGGGAAGTGGGGAAGTGAAAGAAAATTAAGGAAGAGGAAGTAGGTGAAGTTAGAGGTACTGTTTGGTATTGACGGGAACGGAAGTAGAGGAAGCTAAAGGAAATAATTAAAGGGGAAGTTAAGGGAAATGTAGAGACGAAAATTGACGGGAAGTAAGAAGAAACGAAGGTAGGATACTAGGGAAATGAGTAATGCAGAAGTAAGTAAGTGAGGGTTTGTGAAGACAAATAGAAAAAAGTTGGGGAAGGGGTAAAGCGAAGGGTGAAGTAAGGGGAGGGGAGTTAGGGAATTTCGGAGAAATAAGGGAAGGAGAAGTAGGGAAGTTAGAGGAAAATGAAGTGAAGGGAAGTTGCATGTGATGGAAAATGAAGGAAGGGGAAGTAGGGAATCGCGGTGAAAATAAAGTGAAGGAAATTTGGATATGATGGGAAATGAGGAAAGGGGGTGAAATAGTCGAAATAAGCGAAAATTATTGTAGAGGAAGTAGTGGAAATGAGGAAAAATGAAGGTAGGGAAAGTGGGAAAGTATGCAAAAATAAGAGGGGGGAAATGAGGTAAAACTAAGAAAACCCACAAGAGGGAAATTAAATAAAGCGAGGGGAAATATGGGGAAATAAGGATAGAGGAAGTGGCGAAAAATTTTAGAAGGGGAAATAAGGGATAGAGAGATGGTGAGCTAGGAAAGTAAAGAGCAAATAAACGGAAATGAAGGAAGGGACATTAAGGATGTAATTCCAAATGCGGTCAAGAGAAGTAGAGGAAATCAGGGGAGATGACGTTAGGAGAATTCTAGAAATAAGGGGTAACGAGAAAAAAAGTACAAAGGAAGCAGAGGAAATAATGAATTGTGGGGAAGTGAAGAAGTACAGGGAAATTAAAGAAGTGGATTGGTGAGAATGAGGCGAGGGGAATTAGTGAAAGTGAGGTAAGTGAAAGAAGTTGAAGTAGGGAAATGGGACCAAATGAGGAGACGGAATGTAGGGGAATCCAAGAGAAATTAGGGAGGTAAATTAGAATAAACGAAGGGAAATAAAGCAAAATGAGGACAGGGTAAGTAATGAGAAATGAAAGGAATGGATATAAAGAATAGGGAGTTAAGGAAGTAGAAAAGTGAGAAAAAATGAGAATTTCGGAAGTAGGAAAGTGTGGGCGAATAAATGAAGGGGAAGTATAGGAGGTGAGAGCGAATAAATAAGTGAGAAGTATAGTAGGTAAGAATCAATGCATGGCTGCAAGTAGAAGAAGTGTGGGAGTATCAGGTAAGGAGAAACAGGTTAATTAGGGAGAGAAAAAGGCGATTAGTAAGAAGAAATAAAGGGAGAGGAATTAGGAATACAAGGAAATAAGGCGTGGGAAAGTAGGGAAGTGAGAGGTGTGGAAGTAATCAAGGAGTAAGTTAAAAAAACGGTGGATCAAAGGGTAAAATAAGGGCAGGGGAAGTAGGGAAGTAAGGGGTAGGAAATTTGGAAAGTGAGAAGAAATTAAGGAAGAATGATTGTGGGAAATGAGGGGAGGGGAAGTAAGAGAAAATAAAGGGTCAGGAAGTGAGGAAGTGGGGCGAATAAGAGGAGTGAAATTAGAAAGGATGACGAAAATTTAAAATAGGGAAATTATGGGAAGTAATGGGAAATGAGTGGAAGGAATGTAAGGGGTAAAGAAGATGGGGTAAGCATGAAAAGTTATAGGCAAAGCAGGAAGGAGAATAAGGGAAAATGAACGGAAACGAGAGAAGTGAGGGAGAGTATTTAGGGAAAATAAGGGGTGTGGAAGTCAAGAAGTTAACGAAAATTCAAGGAAAGGGAGTAGGGGCAATGATGTGAGGGGAAGTGAGGGTTAATGTGGGGAAATAAATGAAGGCGAAGTAGGAAACTAGGGGAAATGAGTGGGTTGGAAGTAGGGAAAGTGATAGGAAGGGGGAGTAGAAGAGGAAGAAGTAAGGTATCCGTTTTTCAAAATTATAAATTTAAAACTAGAAACTTTAAGCAATAGGGATTTGCTGTGGATTTAGTGAGGGGACCTTTAATTCCTCTTTCATGTGGACTACATCGCTTGAATTTGATGAAGGTAGTCAGTAGTAATCTGGTGGAATATTACCTTGTCTCCACGTGAAAAAGCAACGGCCCATCTCTGAAAGCCGCAAACCAGCTCTTTGCTGGTGACGTCCCTTTCCGGATCACGAACCACACTTCTGGTTACGACAAAGGAAAAGACTCGCGTGCCACCGCGATCTGGTAGCTGCGCGAATCTGTATAAAAGAGCCATCACCGCATCCCGAGTCACACGCTTCGGTTATTCCGTCCACTGCACTTATGCCGTTCTCGCCTCAAAATCGATTATTGAAGATTCTAGAACAGACAATTTAAAAAAAAACCAATTAATTTTTACACAATTAGGTTAGCTTAAAAAAATATTTTTTAAACTTCACAGGTCAAAATGTTTTTAAATTCGGGGAAATAATAGGGGAATAAATTCTTTATGATAAAGTCTGTGTATAGGTACCATATTCAATTCAATATGAAAAAACGCTTGATATTTAAAATCGAAATATATTGCATTTTCAACAAAATAGTTGCATTTTTCACTAAATAAAAATAATTTTCTACCTAGTGGTCGATTTTTTAAACTAAAATGATAATATTAAGACTAATTTTCAACGAAATAGTTAAATTTTTCCAAATAGTTGAATTTATGATAAAAAATACGAAAGGTTAAAAAAACAAGTTAAAATTTCTACCAAAAAAGATGACTTTCTAACATAATAGTTAAATTTTCAAAAGGCTCTATAAACTGTTCTTAAAATACTTGAATCATTAACCAAATAGTCCTTAATATGAAATCTCTAAACGATATTGTTGATTTCGATTCTTACACTACTCGATTTTCATTGCTATATGCGTGAGACACGAGCTGTGAATGGGTTAGAAAGAGTTGAAAAATATTTTTAAAATTGTGATGATTGATCGTTCTTTGATAGCTACACGCGTGCGAAAGGGACACTATTGAGTCACCGTGAGTTAGACAGTAATGGAACGTTACACGCGTTTTCTTGAAGTTAGTTTTCTTGCGCTTGCTTGGATTTGAGTGACGTTCATTGGCTACGGTGCGGCGACTGTACTTGATTTTTAAATACGTACGCGAACTAGAGTCAATGAGCGCCGCACACTTCAAGCATGCGCAAGTATTTTTGGATCACAGTTGGGAATAATAATCGAATCAAATTTCGCGGTCGATAATACTAATCTACGCTTCTCATTTACCACCACCTTTCCACCCGTACCACCGTAATCGCAATACAGGGCATCTGCTTGTTATTTATGATCGAATTCTTATTTCAATTTAAGCCTTTCTGCTTGTTATTTATGATCGTATTTTTATTTAAAGTTCGAAAAGAACATTTTAAAGCCTCCAAAGCATTTGAACGAGCCATCTGGACCATTAAATACATCTAGCGGAGAAATTCTCCGAGCTTCTCAGAGCCTTGAGAATCTTTAGCATATACTCTAAGATATCTATCGGTAGGGTTAGTATATTTTTAATTATAAGGTAATGTTTAATCTATTATTTGTTATTAATATAAAGATTAACATTAAGTAATATTTTTATGAAGCATGGAATTTGTCATTTAAGTCCATTGCTGCTGGAAAATGCGATAACTTTTGAAATTTTGAGGTTAGGAACTAATTTTAGAATATAAAAGCCAACTGCTGGTCGCAGAATCAGATAATTTGGGCCACTTTAATGTAAATCTTCCGTATATATCTACAAAAATCTATCAAATATTATTTTTTGCCATGAAAGGTTACGAAAATATACTACAAAAACTCTAAGAAAGTTAAGCTTTTACTGAAATTTTTTCTACAAATTATACAAAGATTTCATTCAAATTTATAAAATGTTTGGCGAAAAAACAGAAACTATTTTAATCAGGATTAAAATAAATAATAGCTTTTTATGTGTTCATCTTACGTCTTTTTAATAAATATGTTTACTGCGAGTAGTTCGCTCTTGAATTGCAAAATGTAATATTAACCTCAAAATCTCAATAAGTTGCTACCGCATTTTTTATCAGCAATGAAATTTTATAACAAATTTCATGCATCTCAGGAATAATACTTAATGTTTATATTGAATGCAAATAATAACTAAAACATTAACTTATAACTAAAAATACACCAATATTACACTAACTTTACTCAATATCAGAAAAGTACCATTAAACTCCTTGCACTTGACCTTCAGAACAAAACAGCTGTATAAAATGTATAGGCTTCCAATGTTTTATGTTCTTTTAAACAATATATGGTTTAAGAAATGTGGGATTGAATGAATTATGTTCAGGTTTATAGATGGATCGGGTCTTCATATTTATATTTCTAACAAAAAACATAAATTTTCAACAAAATACGGGAATTTTCAAACAAATAATTCCATTTTTACCTAAAAAAATCAAGTTTCAACAAAAAATATCAAATTTTAAACAAAAATAGAATAATTCAGTTTGTAGATTATAAAAGTTAATATTCGATAAAAAAAAATGAATTTTTTTACAGATTATTTCAAATTTTAATTAAAAGAGATGAACTTAACACCAAATAGTAAAAGTTTTAACAAAAAAGATGATTTTTCAAGAACAAAGATTAATTTTCTATTTAGAAAAATTGTTTCAAACAAATAATAGGATTTTCAACTTAATTAATTTTCAACGCAAGAACAATATTATCAAAAGTATTTAAAATAAAATAGAATTCACTTAAAATCAGGTAGGTTCTACACATTATTTAGCAGAATCCCTCAGTGATTAAAATTGTTTTATAGTAAATTATGCAAGACATTTTTTTCCAGTCTAAGACAAAATAATCGAATTTGGACATCTATGCTAAGAATAATAAAAAAACAGATTAATTTTTACCCACAATATTAATTCTCTACAAAAAAACGATTAGTTTTCAACCAACAATGATATAATTAAAATTTTCCTTGAGGACATTAATTTTTAACAAACAAAAAAAATCCAGAAAATAGTTCAATCCTAAATAAACAAGATAAGATTTTAACAAAGAAAAATAATTTTCTACCAGAAAAACGAATTTTCAAGTGAAAAAATTAATTTTTAATTAATAATATAATTTTTCATTCTGAAATTGTGCAATTGAATTTTTAATCAATTTTTAACAAAATAGTTCAACCCTAATCAAAAAGATCAGATTTTAAACAAATAGTATATATATAAAAAATAAAAAATATAAAAAAGACGATGTTTGAATCAAATAATTGAATTTTTAACCCAAAAATATCCATTTTTAATTCCAAATTTCAGTGCTCCACTAAAAGCGAGATAGTTGAATTTTCATTTAGAGAATTTAATTTTTACAAAAAAAAAATTGAACGTGCAACTTAATAGATTTGTTCTCAATCACAAAGATAAATTTTCAAACGAGAAGACTAATTTCCTACCGAAATAACGAATTTTCATCGAAATATGTGCATTTCCAAACCAAAGGGTTGCATTTTCAACTACAAAAGATCAATTTTTAACTTCAAATATCAATTCTCTACCAAAAATGATATAATCCAATTTTATCTTACATAAATTAATTGCGGATTAACTTTAAAGGAACTTTCAACAAAATAGTTGAATTTTCAATTAAAAAGATGAATTTTTAAGGAAGTAGTTTTATATTTCTAACAAAAAACGCAAATTTTCAACAAAACACATACATTTTTAAACAAATAATTCCACTTTTAACTAAAAAAGATCAAGGTTCAATAAAAAAATATCAAATTTTAAACAAAAATAGAATAATGCAGTTTTTAGTTTATAAAAGTTAATATTCAATAAAAAAATGAAATTTTCTACAGATTATTTCAAATTAAGCTAAAACAGATGAATTGGACACCAAACAGTGGAAGTTTTAGCAAAAAATATGAATTTTTAATCACAAAGATTAATTTTTATTAAAGAAATTTTTCTAATAAATAACAGAATTTTAAAGAAATTATTGATGTAAGTTGTTGACTTTAGGGTCAGGTGAATTGAAACTAATTAAGTTGTTTCAAACGTGTCAGCACACAATGGTGGCCTCTATCAGAGAATTTTATTAAATCTATGAAAGTATACAATATCTTGTAAGTAACCAGTTTTACAATTGGAAGCAGTATTTTTTGATCATTATCTTAGTTGTAAACTAATAGAAAATGAAAATCACTTATTTTTAAATTTAAACTTTTTTTAATGTTATTAAGAAATATTGAAAAATCTTGTGGTAAACTTGAAACATTATTTTATTTTAAAGAAGTGCAATTGATGAGAAAACAATACCAATGTAATCGAAAAATTTTTGTCATCAATTTTTTATTTAATGAAACCATTTTCAATCGAAAAAGTTGTTTAAAAATGATTTTTTCAGTGACGTATAAGTAATTATATTAATTTTTTTATTCCTTTTTTGTTATTTTTCAGATGATCTGTTTGCACGAAATTTATTATTATAAATTGGAAGAAACCTTATACAGATGTAAATTGTTTTCAACTAAATTAATTTTCAATCCAAGAACAATATTATAAAAAGTATTTAGAATAAGATAGAATTCACTTAAAATCAAGTAGGTTCTATACATTATTTAGCAGAATCTCTCAGCGATAAAAATTGCTTTATAGTCAATTATGCAAGACGTTTTTTCCCATATAAGACAATAAAAAGTCGAATTTAGACATCTATGTTGAAAATAATATAAAACAGATTAATTTTTTACCCATAAAATTAATTCTCTACAAAAGACGATTAGTTTTTAACAACAATGGTATAATAAAAATTTTCCTTAAATACATTAATACATAGTTGGAATTTCAAACAAACAATATCAATATATGTAATTAAATTTGTAATTTCAATTTGTAATTAAAAATTTCAATTTTTTACCGAAAGTGGGAGAGTTAAATTTTGAGTTAAAGAATTCGATTTAAAAAAAAACGGAATGTGCAACTAAATAGTTTTGTTCTTAATCACAAAGATGAATTTTCAAACGAGAAGACTAATTTCCTACGGCAATAACGAATTTTCTTCGAAATATGTGCATTTTCAAACCAAAGGGTTGAATTTTCAACTAAAAAAGATAAATCTTTAATTTCAAATATCAATTCTCTACTAAAAATGATATAATCCAATTTAATTTTACATAAATTTATTTTTGACTAACTATGAAGGAATATTCAGAAAAATAATAATTGATCCCTCAATGAAGAAGATGCACTTTCAAACGCGAAGATTAACTTCCCTGTTTAAAAAGACGGTTTAAAAAAAAGTATATTTTTAATAAAAAAAGATCACTTTTTTTAAAATATCATTTTTCTATCAAAAATGGTATAATCAACTTTTCTTTTACAGAAATTAGTTTTTCACTCAAAAACGAGTTTGTAATAATAGAATCCTCGAAACAAAGATGAAATTTCAATTAAGAAGTCTATTTTTCAACTAAAAATAACGAATTTTCAACAAAATTCTGAATTTCTGAATACTGCATCGAAACAGATAAATTTATTTCTCAATAGTTCAATCTTTAACGAAAAAAGGTTGATTTCAAGCCAAAAGTATTAATTTTCTACCAAAACATAAAAATTACAAAAAATTTAATTATTAAGTACAAAAGGTCAATTTTCAATTTAAAATATCAATTTTCAACCAAAAATAGTAGAATCGAAATTTCTTTTAAAGAAATTTGTTTTTGACAAACTGAAAAGGATTTTTTTTTAAATAACTCAATCTTTAATGAAAAATATTAATTTTCAACCAATAATATTACGTTTTTACAAAAAATTACGAATTTTCTACAAAATCTAGAAAGTTTCAAACAAATGTATGATTTTTATCTAAAAATATCATTTTTTAACCAAAAGTAATATAAGTAGATTTTATCATTATAGATATTAATAAAAAAAAGAAATTTGAATAAAATAGTTGAATTTCCAATCAAAAAGGTTCATTTTGAACCGAAACAGATGAAGCTTCAATTATGAACGTAATATTCAACGAAAAATTAAATAGTTCAGTTTTTGTTTAAAAAATAATTTTCAACTTAAAGAAGTGCAATTAAAAAAATAAGCTGAGTTCTCTACCAAAACAGATTGCAATTGAAAATATCAATATGTTTTTAACCAAAAATGGAAAGTTACATTTTCACTTCAATAAATTAATGTTGAAAAAAAATAATTGTCAGAAAAATGGCTGAATCCTAAATCAGCAAGAAGAATTTTCAAACAAGAAGATTAATTTTATGCTAAAAAAGACGAATTTTTAACAAAATCCATAATTTTTTAAACAATTAGTTAGATTTTTAACTGAAAAGATTTAACTTTAATTAAAAAAATTACCTGTTCACCAAAAATGTCATAGTTTAATTTTCTGTTAAAAAAATTAATTTTTAACAAAAAAAGTGTTATAAAAATTATTTCAAAGGAGGTCGAATCCATTTACCATTAGGCAGATTCTGCAATTCAAGTCTTTGAATCGATCAGGAAGGAAATTTTGTTGTTTTTAGATTAAATTTTAAGAAAACAATTTTTTCGTAATAAAAAAATTCTATGTTCAAAAGATTAATTCTTAACCAATAAGATTAATGTTTTACAAAAAAGACGAATTTTGAACCAATTACTTGATTTTGAAACTATAAGGGAATAGTTTTTTTTTTTTAATTTTTTGTTGAAAATTTTCATTAATTTAGATGTATTTTTTTATGTCTTGACTAAAATTGTTTCTTGGTTAAAAACTCATCTCTTTGGGTAGAAACTTGATTTTCTTACTGAACATGAAAACAATGAAAATGTATCCCTTTAAATTGAAAATTCAACTGCTTTTTAAAACTTGCCTTTTTGGGTGGAAAACTCAACAATTTTGTAAATATTTTTTTTTCTTTGTTCGTTCTAGAGCTTTGCGCTCGATAATATATGCATATATACATCTACAACTGAATTTTGGTAGTTGTGAATTATCTTTTGTTAAAGCTCCTTTGTTGAGGACTCAATTATTTTGTTTAAAGTTTCTATTTTTTTGTTTGCATTCGACTACTTGGTTAAATGTTAAACTAAATGAGTAAAAATGGATCTTTTTTGGGTTGAAGATTCATCATTTTAGTTGAAACTTCTTTCTTTTTTTGGTTCAGATTTAATCTTTTTTGTTAAACATTTCTCTAATTGTTTTAAGGTCTAACGACCTTTTACAAATAAATTTTGTTGTAGAAGATTCATCATTTTAGTTAAAAATGTATCTCTGGGTAAAAATTTAAGAACTTTCTTGAAATGAATTTTTTTATTCAATTCAGCTGTTGTTGTTTTAGAATAATCATATTTTTTAGTTTTTGGTTGAAAATTTGTCTACTTATTAAAAAGTTCAACCATTTTGTTAAAATGTTATATTTTTGGATGAAAAAATAACTATGTGATTGCAAATTCGTTAATTTTTTAAAACTGAAAATTAAACTTTTTGATTTTCAGTGTAAACGGTTTTGTTAAAAATTCGGCTTTTTAAAGAAAGATTTGCATTTGACACAGATACAGAACTCATCCCTTGATGTCTTGTATTATTTTATACTAAATTTTGTAACATTCATTAAATATGTATATATAACATAGAAAAGATAGGCTTTTCATTTATTCTTTTTCACAAAAAGATAAATAGGCGCGCGCCGTGGCACGCGCAAGACTGCTAGTTGACTTTTAAACCTAAGAAGATGAATTTTTAACCAAATAATCCAAGTAAAAGAAAAGAATAATTATTAACAAAAAAAGTTGCATTTACAACCAAATAGTTGTACATACTTTCAAGAAGAAGAAGAAAAATTAAATTTTCAACAAAAAAGTTAGTTCCTAATTAAAAGTGAAAAATTTCACATAAAAAAGATTTTGAGTTAAAAAAGTTAATTTTCAACTGAGACAAGTTTCATTTTTATTCAAATAATTGAATTTTTAAATATAGCACATGCAATTTCAATTAATGCCATCTTAACAAAACACGTAATAGTTGATATTTCAACCAAAAAAGATTTTAGTTTTTAATTCAGTACATGTGAATTCAACAAAAAGAAATGAATTTTTAACTAAGCATTTCAATCCTGAATAAAAACAGAATAATTTTTACTCAAACATTTGTATTTTTGACCAAACAAGATCAAATTTCAAAAAAAAAATAATAATAATTTTTAAACTAAAAAGACGAATTTCTAACAAAAGTTGAGTGTTCAACCACGAAAGATTTTTCAGTCTGAAGAGAAAAAAATGTCAATCAAATTATTGAATTTTTGAGCCATAAAGGTAAATTCTATTTAGAATATTTTATTTTAAACAAAAAGTATTAATTTTTGAACACAAAGTTCATTTTCAACCAAAAAAGTAGAATTTTTAAGCCAAAAAGACGAATTTTCTACAAAACATTAGAATTTTAAAGAAAATAGTAATTTTTTCAACCAAATAATTAGTAACAATTATTAATAAATTAATTTCTACGGAATAAAGTTAAATTCCTAACCACATAATTAAAATTGAACATAATAGTTGAATTTTCAGCTTAAATAGGTTATTTTTTAACGAATTAGTTGAATCTTTAAATAAAATAGATTCAGATAAACAAATAAATTTTTTAATTCTTAAGACAAAAAGGCGAATTCTCTATAAAATATTTGATTTTTCAAACCAAAAGTATGAATTATTAATTCAAAAGTTAATTTTAAACAAAAAAGCTCTCAATAAAAAAGACGAATTCTCGACAAAAATAGTTTAATAAGAAATAATAAAAAAAGTAGTTAAAAAATCCTAAAACCAAATAGATTAATGTTTAAGCAATTAGTTGTACTCTTAATCAAAAATATAAAATTTTTATTAAAAGAGAAGAATTTCCAAACCAAAAAGAAGAATTTTTAACTAGAGCTGAGTTTTTAATCACGAAAGGTTTTCCAGTCAAAAGAAAAAATGAAATTTCAGCCAAATTATTGAATTTTCAAGCCGAAAAGGAAAGTTCTGTAAATAATATAAATTTTCAAACCCAACAATGAATTTTTAAACAGAAAAGTATTTTTTCCAACAAAAAAGTTGATTTTTAAGCCAAAAAATTAACAATAAGAAATAATTAAAGGAACAAAAATGATTTTTTTCAACAAAATAGTTAAATCTACAACCCATAAAATGATGTCTTAACGAAGTAGTTCAACCATGTGGTTGAATTTTTAACCAAAACTGATGCTTTCTTAATAAAAAATTTAATAATTGAATTTTGAATCAAATATAATCTATTTAAAATAAATGGAATAGTTACATTTGTAGTCAAAAGAATTAATTCTTAAAAAAATAGTTGAAGGATGTAATTCGAAGGATGTAAGTCGAACGATGGTTGAATTAAAAAAGGCTGATTTTTCCGGAGAAATCATTCTCTACAACCATACTGTTTTCAATTTTGAAATTAAATTTTTGTATTTCTGAAAGCGTAAAAATAATAATTAGAATGGCAACACTTTTCGAATATATAACTGTATTTGAAGGTTATTTTTTTAAGATCAAAAATATTACAGTTGGTTTTTTGGATTTGAAAATTTTTATTTTTAAAAATTGAAAAAAATGGTTTATTCGCTACAAAATGATGTTTTTTTTTACTGCTTAGTTTTTACTAGCGAGCAATAATAAATAAATTACCAGAAAAATATTTCTTTCGGTTTTCAGAAATATCTTATTTTTTCGCAATTTTGGAACGCTTAAAATATTGTGCATAATGTCTTCTCAGACAAGGAAAAATTTTAGGTTCAACATATTGAACTGTTTACAAAATAGATTTAATTCAACCCAGAAAACATGTTTTTTCCACATTATCAGAAAGTTATAAATTGAACAAAGTTTTTTTTAATTGCAAAATTGCTATTAGTGTTCACTAGTAAAAACATGGACGCATAAAAAAATTCGCCATAATTTTTTAAAGAATAGGAATTGAAAAAAAAATTTAATTCAAAACTCGAACAGAAGATAAGATTTTTAGACGTGGTGTTGCAACGCTCATTTTTTACAAGGATGAATGTCATTTTTTAAACTTTTTTTTATTCAGAAGCTTTCAAAACAACAGAATTTCACTGTATATTGTACTGTTATTAAGAAAATAAAAAGTTTTATTCACAATCAAATTTTTTATTCAAATCATAATTTTTATTTATAAAATGATAAATTTCATGAGGGTAGTCAACCCTCCTAAAAATAAGGCAGCTTAGTTTATTTAATTCTGAATGCAAAATTTGTGTCAGAACAAGCTTTGATTATTATTTTTCTTATTTGAAAGTTTCTGTATTAAAAAATTCCAAAAAATCACATTCACCCTTGTAAAAAATAAGGGCTGCAGCTCCTCGGTATAAAAAATATGTTTAAAAACTTCCATTTCGTTTTCGAGATATTAAAGAAAACTATTTTATGGGTAAAGTTTAAGGGTGTTTTTCACCCCTTAAATATATAAATTAGCACGTAACAAAAGATAAGTATTCACTATTTTTTTATATACCACAATATTTTACGGAATGAAGAAAATTGGTGAGGTACAAATCTGACACTTTCCTTGTCAGTAATTTCGGGGTTTAAATTTAAAACCTTGAAGAAGTGGTATAGTGTATTTTCCCATTATCACAAGCGAAGTTTTATTACGTTTAAGATACTCGAGTTTTGCTTTTATAAATAATTGCTCATAGAATCAGAGGAAACAAAATATATCTCTTTAAGCCTTTTTAGGGGAGTTTTTTTATTTCCGAGGGTGGCTTTTAAGGAAAGTAAGTTCTTGTAACTCATTTGTGCATTTCAAAGCTTTACATTTGATGAAATGGAGATTTTTTTATACAATTTTAAAGCTTATTAAATATTTTTCAAGGCTTAAAGATTATGAAAAATGTTGAAGAATTCTAAATGATTTTTTATTTTACATTTATTTTAAGAGAATATTAAAAAATATTTCAAAACATTCTAAGAAATTTCAATTTGGAAGTCTTTTTTAACACTTTGAAAGGTTTTAAGCTTTTAAAAAAATAATAAAATTTGACTACCGTTCTTCGGAATATTTAAAATGAGCATTTTTTTAAAAGCTAACTAAAAAAATGTATATAAAAAAGATTTTAAATGATTTTTTTAAATATCGAAAAATAATGTAGAAGATTTTAGAGCAAAATTTTTGTATTTTGCAGGAGAACCAAATTTTAGAAAAAATTGAAATAAGTGTAAGAGATATTTAGATGTTTTTAAAGAGAATAATAACTTTATTTAAAACAAAATTTGGCTTTCGAAAATTTCAAACATATATTTTGGAAGTTTTTAAAAGAATTTTGAAAGGTTTCAAGAGAATACGATTTTTTAAAAAAGATTTCTCGAAACATTTATAATGATTTTTTTATTTTACAACATTTACTTGTAGAGAATATTAAAAAAGATTTCCAACAAATTCAGAAAGATTAAAAAAATTATGAAAAGAGTATCTAGTAGATTTGAAGGCTTTTTTAAATTTCGCAGAATTTTTTTCATAATTTTAGTAAAAATTCGAATTGTTTTAAAAGGTACTAAGGAATGAAAAATAATGAAACATTAAAATGAAAAAATGGGGAATTTTAAAGAATGCGATATTACATTTAAAAATTTTAATAATATTTTTTAAAGTTCGAAGATTATAAAAAAATGTTCTCAAGATTCCTGAGAATATTTAATTTGATTCTTTATTTTTTAAATTAATTTATAAAGAAAATTCAAGAAGATTTGAAAATTATTTGAAATTAACGAATAAAAAATTGTTATTTGAAACAAAATGTAAAATTTTGAATTATTCGAATAAAATATTTATAAGATTTTTAAGAATTTAAAAAGGTTTAAAGAAAATAAAAAAAATGTCTTAGGATTTCTAGAAAATTTGGTTGAAAATTTCAAAAATAATATAGAATTTTAAAAAGCTTAAAAAGAAATGCATATTTTAAGCTTAATTGGTATTTAGAAGCTTTGAAAAGATGAAATAATTTGTAACTGAAAAAGATTCCAACAAATTTTTAACAAAATATAGATTTTTTAAGATTTTGAAATAAAAAAAGAATCTTTTCAAGAATTTCCAATAGTTTTCGGAAAATAATTTTTTCTTTAAGGTACCGAGATGAATTTAAAAAGATTTACTGTCTGAAAATTTATTTTGAGCAAAAATTAAAAAAAGGTTTTAAAGAATAATAAAATTCTAGGAAAAACTCGAGTCAGTTTGAGAGATATTTAGAATTGTCATAGATTTCGAATAAATCATTCGAAGCTTCTTAAAAACGTTAAAAGGTTTCCCGAAAATAAATAATTGTTCGTAAAATTCATGGGGAAATTTAACATGATTTCTCATTTACATTAATTATATTTCAAATTAATGTAAAAACCTTCCAAACAAATTGAAAAAAAATGTTATTTTTTTATGAATTTAACTCTTTTTAATTTGAAATAGCATTTTTTTAGGTTCAACATAGAAAATTACACTTTTCTTAAAATTTATGTTTCTCGGTTAAAATGTAACTATTTTATTGAAAATTACGTTTTTTTGGTTAAAAATTAATTTTTGTAAATGAAAATTAAACTATTCAATGTTAGACTGAAAATTTATCTTTTTTGTTGAGAATTAACTTGTTTGATTAAAAATTGAAAAATTACTTTAAAAATTCATTTCTTAAGTTTGAAATTTAAATATTTGGTTAAAATTGACCTTTACTATGTTTGCAAATTTTATTTCTAAGTGAAAATTTTGTTTTTAACTTAAAATTAAAGTAATCTATTTTTGGTTTAATACATATATTTTTAGTTGAAAAAATATATTTTAAATTGAAAATTCATGTATTTTGATGAAGAATTAACTTATTTATTGATATTTGGAAATAACATATCTGAAATCTTTCAAAATCTTTTTCAATTTTCTTAAGAATTTTGGGAAAATTTTATATAAACTTTGAATTTTTAATAAACTGAAATTGAAATCATTTTATTATTTTCTTAGAAATAAATTTCTCTGGTTGATGATTCACTATTTCAGTCAAAAACCCTTTTTGTTTCATAAAAATTAAATTTTTTTGTTGAAAATTACTTTTATTTTTGGTTGAAAATTAGTTTTTCTAACTGAAATTTCAACAATTATACTTTTGGTTGAAAATCGATCTTTTTAGTTTGATGATTCAACTATTTTTTGAAAAATCGTCTCTTTTGAATGAGTTAAAATATTTCTGAATTAAAATTAAAGTTTTTGTTGGTTGGAAATTTCCTTTTTTACTAAGAATTAATTTTTAAGAACCTCAGGCAAATTATATTTATGTTACCTTTGATACACATAGATAAATAAACTTGAAAAGTGAATATTTTTCTTACTATTATTAATTTTTTTTGAAATATGAAACCTATCGATCTTCCGAGTATTTTTACCCGTCACTAAATTCAGACCGAATCAAGAAAACTAACGGAAACTAACCCAAATTTTTTGTGAAAAATTAATTGTAATAAATAAATAAAAATAAAATAAGGATAAATTATTTTAAAAATAAGCAACTCGAGAAAGTCGGTAAGTTAATTCTTTATATTTAAGAAAAAATTGAATTGATTTTAATCAGTTATTAATTAGACCTTAATTTGTTTTTAATCATAAATGACTTTTTGTTTATAAATTTTTAATATTGTATATTTTCAGCTTATTTCAGAATTTTGAACTGAATATAGAACAAAAAAATTAGCAAGTCGTAACAAATTCTCTTCCTGAGAAATTAATCAAGAACTTGGATCTCTAGCATCAACTTTTAAAATTACAAATTACTTTTTCAGCATCCTCGGCATGGAATAAATCCCTGACCTTTTCAAATTTGTAGTTCTCTAGAAAGAGCGAATTTTAAATAGAGGATTGAAATTCAAAAATTAATTTAATTTTTATTTAAATACTTTTGTTCAAGTTCCTGGTCAAAGTTGCTACAAAATCCCAATTCTGAAATTCCCTGACCATTTTTTCATATTTTTCTGACAGTTCTAAATTGTTCTTTCAGGTTTAAGAACAAGCTTACACCTAGAAGATCAATAATTAAGTTATTCTCTCAAGAAGGTCAATTTTAAACCAAAAATATAATAATGAAAATTTATAATATAAAATTAAAATATAAAATTTAGAAACTAAAATAAAAATGTTTAACCCCAAAGATAAGTTTTAAATCTATTTTAAACTGAAAATGGAAGATTTTTTCTTTCAGTTATAAAAATTAAATTTCAGTAATGACTGATATTTCCACAAAAATATCTTAATTTTCAATAAAAAATAGTTAAACTAAAAAAGAAACGAATAAAAATAAACAATTTTTCAATTAAGTATATAAATTTTCAAATAGAACAGAGAAATTTCCAATAAAAATGTAATAGTTACATTTTTTAAGCAAAAAATCAATTTTTAACCAAGGTTATGAACATTTAATAAAAAAATTCATTGTAAACAAAGTTTTAAATTTTGAAACCAAGATACGAATTTTATGCCAAACAAGACAATTTTTGAACAAAATACATACATTTTTAATAAAAGATATAAATTTTTAAATGAAACAATTTTTTGAGGATATAGTTAAATTTTTTACAAAACAGATGCATTTTTAATCAAGAAGATTAAATATCTATCACTAAAATGATGAAACTTAAACAAAAAAGGTTTCTAATCAAATAGTTGAATTTTCAACTCGAAAGATTAATTTTCTATCGAAAAAGACCAATTTTTAAACATATATGTACAAGAATTTCAAACCAAAAAGTTACATTGAAAAAAAATTAAATAGTCACATTTTCAGTAAGAAAATAAGTTTTTAAATTGCAGTTGAAACCATTAATTTTTAACTAAGAAAAAAAATTAATTTCTTTAAGAAAAAAAGGTAAAATCTCAACCGAAGTGACGACTCTTTGATGAAAAAATAAATTTTCAAAGAAAAGTTTAACAATGAATAATTCCTCAAAAAGTATTTTAATTTTCAATAAAAAATAGATAAATTAAACTAAAAAGAAGAATTTTCATAAAAATAAATATATTTTTAGATAAAAAAAAATTTCCAAGCAAAAATGGAACGAATATTCAACCAAAGAATTTAATTTTTAAGCAAAGATAAAAGTTTTATAATAAATAGTTACATTCTTAATTTAACACATGAATTTTCAACCAAAAAGATCAAATTTTTATAAAAAATATCAATTTTCTAGAAAAAATAGAAAAATCAAATTTTCAGATAAAGAGATTAATTTTTAACGCAATTGTCAAAATTTCAACTAAACCAATAAGTTTTTAATAAAAAAGATAACTTTTCAGCCAAACATGAAATGGTTCAATTTTCAATTAAAAAAATTAATTTTTAACCAAAAAAAGTAATTTTGAACACAGGAGTTGCATTTTAAATAAAAAATGGGGTTTTAAATAATATGATGAATGCTCAACCAAAACAAATTACTTTTCATCCAAATATTTGTGATTTTTGATTAAAAAAAGTTATCATTTGAACCAAAGTAGATGAATTTTCAAGATAAAATCGAACTTTCTACCAAAAAGAATGAATTTTTAACATTATAATAAAATTGATTTTAACTTCAGTTTAACGAGAAATACCTATATCTGTATCGTTTCCTTAATTTCCCTGGCCAGTTTTAAATTCTGACTTTCTGTAATTTCCTGACCTGTGGCAATTGAGTTGAGATTGTTAGAAGCTTAAAAATAATACTCAGCATTTTTTAAATCTAACTTTTAGTTTTCTTGAGGCTAATTACAGTAATAATCAGAAATGGAAAAGACATGAATAACAGTAATTTTTGTTGGATGCAGAAAATTGAAGATGAGGCAAAACGAAGAGGGTCCAGAATTATTTCGGGGTGCAGTTCTTTATCGAGAATGGGGTTGCCGCTTAACGACCATAAAGAAGCTTACGGAAGCTGTAGGTTCCTTTGAAAAGTCGATAGCACTGAGTGAGGGCACTAATCTCCGAACTTTATTGGGTCTGACCAGAGCCTTAATGATGTCCACTAGATACAGAGAAGCTGCTGAGAATGCTAATAAATGCCTGGAACTCGGTACATTTATAAAACCAAATTTTACCTATAAAAAATAATTTATAATATAAACAAATCTTACAGCTAAGAGATTAAAACTTTTTAGTTTTCAGAGTGTCTACTCAAACCCTCTCCTTATCATACTTTTCCCTTTCCTAATTCGCCTATCTCTTCCCGAAATTCCTTATCCACTACTTTCTTAGCTCACGCTCCCCTTCCCCTGTCTTCCCCAGCGAACACTCCTTTCCTCAATCCATCAATTTCCCTCTACCACTTTCCCTCCTCTAGTTTCCAAAATAACACACCCCTTCCCCAGCCATCACTCCACCCCTCTACTTCCCCAGTCATCACTTTCCCTCTTTTACTTCTCAAGCTAACACTTCCCTTTCTCATCCATCATTTTCCCTTCTCTACTTGCTCATCTAGAACTCTCCCTTCTGAGCTAAAACTATCCATTTTGTTCTTTCCTAGCTATCACTTTTTTCCTCTACTTTCCCAGCTAATACTCCCCTTCCCCTGCCATCACTTTCCCACCTTTATTTCATAAGCTAACACTACCCTTTCCCATCCATCACTCTTCATCTATTATTTCCGCAGCCATCACAATTTCTCCTCTATTTTCCTAGCTCAGATTCCACTTTTCTATCTTTTACTTTCCCTTCTCTACTTTCCCAGCCATCTCTTTCCGTCGTATATTTCTTCAGCTAACTCCTCTTTCCCATACATCACTTTTCATCCATTATTTCCCAAGCAATCACTTTACCTTCTCTATTTTCCCCGCTAAAATTTCTCTTCCCCATCCGTAACTTTCTCTCTTGTATTTCTCCAGCTAACACTCCCCTTTCTCATCCATCACTTCCCATCCTCTACATACCTAGCTAACACTCTTTTTCCCATCTGTCACTTTACCTCCTCTACTTCCCCAACTGAGACTTCCATTCCCTATCCATCACTTTTCCTCCGCTACATTCCCAGCTAAAAATCCCCTTTCCCATCTATCACTTTTCCGTCTCTACTTCCCCATCCATCGCCTTTTCTCCTTTACTTCCCTAGCCATCAGTTTTCTCTTTTCGCTTCTCCAGCTAACACTCCCGTTTCCCGTCCATCAGTTGTCCTCATCTACTTCCCCAGCTTTCACTTTTTACCCTCTATTTCCCCATCTAACACTCCCCTTCCCCATCCATCACTTTTATTTCCCAACTTCTCCTGCTGATAATCCCTTTCCCCAACCATCATTTCCCCTTATTGCTATAAGTAAACAATTTAATTTAATTCTGAACATTTTTTAAAACTTTTTCGCATTTTTGAAATTAAACATTTTTCATGCAGCACAAAAGTCGTAACTTCTTTTTATTTGCTATATTTAAATACTTTGGACCTGTATTTTGATAAAAAAGGAAGTAAAATTATGTAAATTTTGCTTTAGAATAAGGTAAGCGTCATTTGGTAATTGTTAATAAATATTTTATAAACAACTACGAAATGAAGCCATTTAACAATTGTTGGATTTCGTTATTTTATCAAAATCAACTATAAGTATCATAGTTATGTCTTTTTGCTTTGATACTTTGTAATTAGACAATGGTGTAGTACATAAACAAATTTAATAAACAAATGCACTATGTTTGCATTTTTAAATATACAAGTATTCTTAGCAGAATCAATCATAAATATCATACCGATAACATTTTGCTTCCATACTTTAAAGTTCGACACTGACTGCTCATTAATTAAACAAATTTAATTAACTGATGCAATAATTTGTCTTTTTGTTTTATTATGCTTTTAGTTAATAATTACTTATCACTCAAAATAATGAAGTCAACAAAGTCATGACTTATCCATTTTTCATGAGAAACCTTTAATTTTTTTAGTATAAGCATTACATTGAAAAAAACTAAATATATCTGCTGAAAAATGGGCAACTCATGACTTCGTTTCCTTCACTAGTTTAAATAATGAGCGTTTGTTATCTAAGAAGTACAATAATACAGTAAAAGATTATCAGTGCGATATTTGTGGAAGACTGCTAAAGAAACAAGGCTTATTTATTTAATAATAGGTAAATTAAGAATTTTTAAATCAAATTTGCTTTGAAAAATTATTGCTTAACTTGAAGTAGATAGACAAAGGCTTTTCAAAAATCTAAGCAGTTGATTTTACTAAAAAACGAAACATATCTCCAGAAAAATCGCCAAATAATGCATTTGTTTGTTAAATTTGTTTAATTTAATTTAGAATTGTATTTTAACTTCAAAGTATGAACTCAAAAGGCCTTCAGTGACAAGTTTTTAGTTAATTCTACTAAAAAACTTTTATATTTAAAAATGACTAAATGAAGCATTTGTTTATTAAAATTGTCTAAACAACGCAATGTCATTTCCTAATTCTAAAATATCACAGCAAAAGGCTTAGGCAGCAAATAAAAAGTTAAATCTCATGAAAAAATTCAACTTTTCTACTGGCAAATAGTCAAATAATGTATTTGTTATTAAATTTGATTAAATAATACGCAACTAATGTTTAAACTAGATGTTGATGATTTTCAGTTAAATGATCTTTTTTTGACCAAATAGCAGAGTTCGGAATTCAATCATTTTTTTCTGATTTACTAGATAAAAATAGTTTCGAACCATTTTGGCAGAATATGCTTTGCCGTAAAGATGCAGAACTTCATTTGTCCGGATAATTTTTTTGTCCCTTCCGTCCATCCGTCGTACTTTCTTACCACGAGAAGAAATAGGGGAAGTGAAGGGTATTTGGGGGGGAAGGTACAAGGAATGTAAGTAGAGGTAGGGGAAGTGAGTCGAGGACTAGTGTGGGAAGTGAGGCATGGGAAAGTAAGGGAAGTAAAGGAAGGGGAAATGAGAGGAAGTAGGAGATGGGCGCGGAAGTGATTGCGAGGTTAGTAGGAAAGTGAGTGTAATTAGGGGAAGTGAAGATGGAGAAGAGAAGTGAGGGCGGTAAATAAGGGAGGACATGGAGAGTAAAGGAAGTTGGGGAAAGAAAGTAAAGTGTGGGAAAGCAGGAAGAAAGGGGGTGAAGGGTAAGTAGAGCAAGTGATTGTAGAAGATGGCATGGTAGAAGCAAACCTGGTGTGAATATAACACGGAAGTTAGGAGAGGAAAGTCAGAGGTAGGACAGGAGAAAAGCTAGGAAGAGTATGGGAAGATGGAAAGGGGAAGTGAGGGACAGTCCAGAAAGGAAGTGTAAGTGAAAATGATAGTAAGAATAGGGATAGTAAAGGAAAGAAGGCGTAATAGAGAAAGTAAGGGGACGGAAATTAAAGAAGAAGCGGTGAATTACGACAAAAGAGAATAGATAGGTAAGAGAAAGTATAAGAGGGGGAGTTTTTTCATTATTTTCGCTCATCGTCCTGCACTATTTATTGGTACTTTCATTTAAAAATTGTATAATATAAGTTTATATTTGAACGAGGCAGACAATGATTGGCCAATCTTCTATGTATCCTTATATAAAAATTTTTTCCGATTGCATGCCGAATTTTAGAATTTTCCCAGACAAAACCTTTAAGTTTCTTTAAAAAACACTTTGAAATCGGACTAGAATTTTAGTTTCAAAATTTATTTGTCCGGATACGTTTTATGCCGCGTCCGTCGTATTTTTTTACTGAAAGAGGAAATCAAGTTAGCAAAGAAAAGGGAATTAAAGGGAAATGTAGAGGAAATAGGCGATATATAGGGTCCAGGACCAGGGAATTAAGAAGAATGTAGAGGAACTAAGGCATATATGGTTGACTGTGTAAAGGAGAAGTATGGAAAAGTAAGGAGAGTGATATTAGAGAAGTCTATGAATTTGATTTGATTGGATGTCAAATTCACTGAATCGATTAATAAAGGAGCTTAAAGTTGTATTGCAAAAAATGTGGAAATCGGACTAGCAGTTTTGCTTCAAAATTGATTTGTCTGGATACTTTTTTTGCTGCGTCTGTCTGTCGTACTTTTTACCGGAAGAAATAGTAGGGGTTAGCGAGGAAGAGGGAATTAAGAAAGATTTAGGGGAAGTAAGGGAAATGTAGTTTAAGGGCGTGAAGGAGAAGTATGGGAAAGTAAGGAGAGTGTTACTAGGGAAGTGAGTGTGAGTAGGTTATCAAGATAAGTGAAGGTTGAGAAATTAGACAAGTTACGGAGAGGTGAAAAAGTATAGAAAGGAGGAGAGGAAGAGTAATGAAAGAATGGAGCAGTAGGGGGGAGAGAAACAATTTGAGACAGGAGGGGAAGTAATCGAAAGGAGGTGGAGTAGGGAAGTGAAAGCATGGAAGTACTTGTCTATCAATTTGATTCGATTGAACGCTGAATTTCCTCAATCGATAAATACAATAGCTTAAAGTTTGGACTGATTGAAATGCGGGAACTCAAATGACCAAACAAAGTTCGAGAGTAGCCATTCGAGTGATTGGAGGAGACCCCAACTCCTAAAATTCCAGAATGACCCTTTCTCTAATTGTGCATTTCCGGCCTTTACAGACCCGCAGAACTATCAAGTGATATGGATGCGGGTGGAGACCTTGTTCAAAACCGCAGAGTTCGAACTCAGCCTAATTGACGCTCACCGGGGAAAACGAATAAGGCCATATCCCTTCACATGGGGCATATATCAAGGAAACCAGACTATTAAGGATTGCGTAGGGAAGAATACGTCCCCCACAGCCCTGCGGCAACTTTACCCCTGGATAAAAGAGATGCAGGACTTTATTCAGGATCTCAAAGCAAAAAACGATGAGATCAAAGATGAGTTCGAAGGTATCACAAAAAGTATTTATGGACGAATTTCAGACACGCCTTCTTGTAACACTACCGTACCAAAAGATAAAGACCCCTACCCCCATTTTCTACTTAACTTTTAGTATTATGATTTTTTCACTTGAAATATAAAGCTTTATATATTTGCAAAGATTATTGTCAATTTTTTATGCACTTTGTCGGGCTAGTATAATTTTATTTATCAACAAAATATATTACATTTTTTTATTTGGTTAATGGAAGACGTTTTTCAACTTTAAAGAAAAAACTAGCATGATGCATCGCCCGCTACTTGCATGTGTATTTTTGCGGTTCAAGGGAAAAATTAATTTTTGATTTAAAATAACTATTTGTGTCCAAATTTGTAAACACATAAATTCTAGCTTAAATTAGGTTTGTAGAGAGTTTTATCAGTTTTTTAAAGGGTTATATAAATGTAATATACCTAATTTTATTTTTGGGGAGTTTCAAGTCGTCCCATTTTTAGAAATCTTTAAAAATGTCTTGGAATATTTTAAACTTTTTTCTTTAAATGATTTTTAAAATCATTAAAAGGCTTCAATTTTTTTTTTCTTCAAAAATCTACATTTTTTCTTTAGATTTTACAATTTTGTTAAATTTTGAATTATTTTTTAAATTGTTTTCTTCTCTTACATTCTTTTTTCATAACTTTGCAAATCGTTCAAAATGTTTAGACATACTTTTCAGTTTTCTTTCAAAAATTAATATGTCTGAAGAAAAATAATTTAAAATTTTTTCTAGAAATCTTAGAAATGTTATTTGGAATTATTTAAACCTTAAAAATCCTTAGAAGGCTTCAAAATTTTATTTTTCGACAATTTTGGGTATTTTTTGAAATTCTTAAAAATCTCTTTAAATATACTCTTTTACATTCATTTTTGAAAATAAAAAATCTTAAAAGATTTTACGAGGAATTTTACAAAAATTCTATGATGTTTCAAACGTTTTGAAATCCTTTTTAATTTAAAATTATATTTTGAAATTTTTACAAAACTATTAAATATTTTTCGAAATGATAAAATTTGTTCTAAAATTTGATAAAAATCCTGAAAAATTAAAAAAAAAAAAATATTTTGGTTTGCAAATTTTGGACATCTTTTTCAATTTTCTCATAAAATTAATATTTTGTAATATAAAATAATTTCAAATTTTACTGTGAATGTTAAAAACTCTTTGATCAGTTTGTAACCTTACAATCCTTAAAAAGGTTCAGAATTTTACTTCGAAATCTTCGGCATAGAAATTGCTTCATCAATCTTACAGATTCTTTTTTGATAATTTTGAGAATCTTTTGAAATGTTTTAAAATCTTTTTAAATATACTCTTTAAATTGATTTTAAAAAATGAAAAATCATATAAAGATTTTCGAGGAATCTTACGAAAATTGAATTATGTTAAAATTTTTTTAAGACTTCTAAATATTTTTTAAAATGATTCATTTAAAATTTTACTATAAATCTTCAAATCATGTTTTAAATTATTTAAAACCCTCGAAATCCCTAGAAAGCTTCAAAATTTGATTTCGAAATCTTAAACACTATACATTGATTTGAAACTTTTAAAATTGTATCCCATTTTAACTTATTTTTGAAATTCTATTAAATTTACTAAATATATTTTAAATGATCGAATTGTTTTTGTAATACTTGAAATTTAAACAAAATGCTTAAAACTCTTTCAGATTCGTTTTTGACATTTTTGGAAATCTTTTGGAATATTTTAAATGTTTTTAAGATAGATTATTTAGGTTAATTAAAAAAATAAAAAGTCATTACAAATTTTCCGAGGAATCTTACAACATTTTTTGGTGATTTTTTTGAAAATCATCTTAACATCCTTAAACAGCTGATACCTTTTTTGGTTAAACTTTCAAAAATTCAAATTTTTTCCTAAATTTGTTTGAAAACCTGCTTTGAAATTTTTAGAAATTCATTTTAATTTTCTCTTAAAATTATTTTTTATAAACAAATCATTTGAAAATTTCCCGAAAAACCTCGAATTTTTAAAATTAATTTAAAGCCTTTAAAAAACTTAAACAGCTTCAAAATTTTATTTCGAAACCTTTAATACTGTACATTCAGTTAAAAATTTTGAAAACTTTCCGATTTTTAAATTATTTTTGTCATTTTTTAAAAACTTCTAAATTTCTTTTAAAGTGGTTGCATTTTTTTACTTCTAATAATTTAATGAAATAGCTTTAAAATCTTTCAGATTATGTTTATAACATTTTAAAAATCTTTTAAAGTATTTGAAAATCCTTTTAAAAATTAAAAGGTACTGAGTAGAAATGATCTCTTGAACATTTTAAGAAGGGACTAACTCAATATATAAAAAACTTGATAAAAAGTAAAATTATTTTTCCCAGTTTTCTTACAAACTGGGATTTTCCCCTTCAAACGCCCATGTTAATTTTAAAAGCCCGGGAGCACATATTAATATTAACCCACTTGGTTCGGTTTTGGAGGGATTTTTTTTAGAGAACAGAAAAGATTGAGGGGGATAAATTCAGGGTAGCATATCTCAAAGCCTGGACGGGTAATTAGGGAGGCAGGCCTTATACTTATTTTATACATTTAAAAAAGAATCAATAGGGGAGTAAAATTTGAAAAATGGTATCAAAATTTTCTTGATAAAAATATAACAACTTTTTTAAATATTAAATTGAGGGATTAACTATTTTTTAAAACTCGTATCCTAGGTTGGGTTGAAAAACTCAAATTTATGAGATTCATATTTTTGATTTGAAACAGATTTTTTTTTCGAATCTTGAAACATGAGTTATTTTTACACAAAATCCGCAAAAATCAGTTTACACAGAATCCGCGAAAAATGAAAAAACAATTCTTGAATTATTTTTTGGGTAAAATAGATGGAAGTAAATAAGCTAATATGCAAAAGAAAAAGGACGATTTTTTTGTCGCAATGTAATATTTCAAACAAACGAAGAAGCATGAACTTTTTTAAATTTGTATCTAAAGTTGCAAAAAAAATGTTATTGTTCATTTTTGTATTTTTATGCTCTTTTTAATACAATAGCAAAACATGTATGTATTTTTAAGTTTCAAACAGAATTTCTCTTTCTATTTTTTCCGAATTGTTTGTGAACGGACTTTTGCCAATTTTGTCTAAAAATAAACCATTTTAAAACTTTGCAAACTTTCATTCGACTTGCTCAGTGGTGAGAAATTTTTTGTAAATTTTTTTGTTTTGAAATTGTTTGTAATTTTTCATTTTTTTGCATACCCAAAAAACTTTGAAATCTTATTAATATCTTAAATATGATGAAATCTCTTAAAATTGATGAAATCCCTCATTATTCCATACAAATCGAGATAAATCTCCTAAAAAATCTTTAAATATAATTTCTTTTAAAATATCTCGAAAAACGATAAAATTGTTAAGAGTCCTTGGACTATTTTTAAATGCACTAAAGTTTCTTAATTTATTAAAAATTTTTTAAATGTTTTTATTCTCGTGAAATTACGGTGAAAGCTTGAAATGTTTAATATCTTTTACTATTCATTAAAAAATGTTTAAGTCATTGTAATTCCCAAAATTCTCTAGAAATTCTTTGAATTATCCTTAAACACCTTACATTTTTTTATATATCTTCGATAAACTTTAAAAAATCCCTTAAAATCCCTTAAATATCTTAATTTTTTTAAATTGTGTGCAATACTATAATATGGTTAAAATTATATGAAATTCATTTAAATTTTATTAATCTTAAAAGCCTTTAGAGACCCTAATAAAAATCCCGGAAATCAGCTTAAGTTCTTTAAAATCCACTAGAATCTGTTAAAATCTTGTGAAATTTTTAGTAATGCCTTGAATTCTTTTGAAGAATTTTGAAATCTTGGAAGTTTTTAAAAACTTTTTAAATCTTTATAAATTCTCAAAATCTTGCAAATTCCTTAAAATGTTTAGAAAATTTTTAAAATATTCACAAAGGTATTGAAGTCTTGTGAATTTTCTAGAAATTCTTGAAATTGTTTCAAAATCTTTGAATTTTTCGAAATCTCTTGAAATCTTTTAAAATATAAGGAAGGATTAATAAAATTGTATAAAATACTTTAAAATCCCTGAAATTAGCTTAAATACTTTAATCCCTTTAAAATTTGTTGAAAGCTTGTGAAATTTTTAGGAATGCTTTTAAAATTTTTGACCATTTTTGAAATCTTTGTAATTCCTTAAAATATGGGAAATTATTTAAAATGCCTTGAAATATTTTTAAATAATTTAAAGGCCTTAAAACCCTATTGAATGCTTTCAAACTCATGAAATCAGCTAAAATCCTTTAGAATCCGTTGAAATTTTGCGCAAACATAAAAAATTTCTGGAAATGTTTTGAAAATGTTTCTAACCTTTAAAATTCGTAGAAGTCTTTAAAATTGTGGAAACCTCTTAGAATTAAGATAGGGATCGATAGATAGAATTTCGGATTGCCTAGTGGATAGAAAAGGATAAAGGTGGACAAGCAAAGGATTCATATCGATAGAAAGTCTGGAATTCAGAAGTTTAGGGCTGAATTATACTTGGAAGAGATAGAGAAGGTTTCAATGAGACAGAAGATAAGCATTGAAGAAGATAGGAAAATTTTTATATTGAATAATGGATAGAAAAGGATATAGGCGGAAAAGAGAAAGATTCATGTTGATAGAAAGACTGCGCTTCAGAAGAATAAGTCTGACATATGTTTGCAAAAAGATAGAAATAGATTAAATAAGATAGAAATATAAGGATTAAAATAGATAGATTAGATTTTCGATTGCATACAAAATAAAAAAGGATGGAAAAGGATATAGGTGGATAATCTGTGAATACATTTTAATTAAAAGACTGGGATTCAAGAAGATAGGGCTATTTTATATTTCAGAAAAGATAGAAAAGGATTCATTTAGATAAAAAAATAGGGATTAGGAACTATAAACGCAATTCAGGATTTTTTAATGGATGGAAAACGATAGAGGTGGATAAGTGAAAACTTCGTTTGTATAAAACTCTTAGGAATCAGAAGGATAGGTCTATCTAATGTTTCAGCAAAGATACAAAAAAATTAATTAGATATGAAAATTGAGTTAAAAACAAGATAGACAAAATTTCAGATTGCCTAGTGGATGGAAAATGATAAATTGTACAAGCAAAGAATTCATGTCGATTGAAAGTCTTGAATTTAGAAGTTTAGGGCTGACTTATACTTGGAAGAGATAGAGAAGGTTTCAGTAAAGCAGACGATAAGCATTGAAAAAGATAGGCAAAGTTTGGTATCGAATAATGAGTATAGGTGGATAAGTGGAGGATTCATGTCGATAGAAACACTAGGCTTCAGAAGGATGGGCTGACTTATATTTGAAAAAAGATAGAAAAAGATTAAATTAGATAGGAATATCAGGATTGAAAAAGATAGATAAGATTTTCGATTGCATAAACAATAAAAAAGGATAGAAACAGATAGAAAAGGATATAGGTTGACAAGCTGTAGAAGCATTTATATAGAAAGACTGGGATTCAAGAAGATAGGGCTATCTCAGATTATATAAATGATAGAAAGGATTCAATTAAATTAGAAAGCTAGGGATTAAAATGATGAAATAGAGTTTAGACTGCCTAACGGTAAGAAAAGATAGACGAGGATAAGCGATGGATTTATTTTTATAGAAACACTAGATTATGGATAGGGAGTAGAAAGAAAAGGATACATGTGGATAAGTGGTGGGTAGAAATGGATCTCAAAGATAGAAAAGGATTCAAACGGACAGAGACGTTATCCACTTACTTCCAGCAGTGTGGCTTATTTTGAAAAGTTCACCTGGTCAGTGGATGACCTACTAAAATTGAGACTTGACGATTAAAGGTGATAGCGCCGTTTAGAAAACAGATAAAGCTATTTTTACCAAGCCATTGACAAGCTTCAAATGACCCGCATTTTAAGTAATTACGCTGCTCCTTCTAAGAGTGCAGGTAAAAGTGCGAAATTCCCTGGAAATGCGAATGTCATTTTTATCTTTTTTATGTGTTAATTCAATACTGACAAGGTCAAATTACTTCAACTAATGCTTATTGAGCCTAGAATTGAAGGTCTCCAAACGCTACAAAAATATATTTTTATCTATATTCTGAACAACGCTATCTACCTTTCACAGGCAAGGTTAGCTTAAAATATTTTAATATAGCTTTAAATAGGTTAAATAGATGGTACAGATTTTTTGTATTAAATGATTTAGGCATCGACGAAGAAAAGACCAAGTTCAAGGTCAATGATCCTGAAGCAATGATGGCAGCTTATTTGAAAAAACTGTATCGCTTCATGGCCGAATATTATCTTCAGTCTTTATCGAAAGACAAACAATTTTTGGAAGACTTGTTGGAGAGACCAGGTATTTGGTCAGCTAATAAGAAGCATAGTGCGGAACTTGAAAGACTGGCAAAATTGTGCCTCCATCAATCTACTGAAAGACAAGAAATTTTGCGTGCACGAAGACCCCTTTACTTCTTTCGATTCAGGAATCAAAAAAGATCTCATGGCCACAAGATGATGATGTTAAAGGAAGAAGAGATTGTAAAAAATAATATCCTCATCCATGCGGATTTTTTACTTAAAAAGTTATATGCACTAAAAAAGAAAAAAGATTATGCAATGTTCTTCAGGTTACATATTTTAAATAGACTTTACAGCCCAAAATGCAGCCCCAAATAGTTAAATTGTCAACCTAAAGATATGGATTTTGAAAACAAGAATCAAGTTTTCAAGCTTAAATATTGAATGCTTTCGGGATGGACTTCGTAAATTCAAAAAGATTACTTTTCAATCAAATTTTTGAATTTTGAAAAATGAATAATTGAGCTGCAGGATGGAATACGGGCACATAAACTTATTTCGTCGGGAGTGGGAAGACCCCAGTAAGTAAGTTTTCAGGATTTTGTAATAAATTTTTTAGGAATGTAGTTCGATATGTCTATCCAATAACAGAGTCAAAGTAATTCGAAAATGTCTTTAATTTATAATTGTTGTAAATTTTTTTCTGATGTGTGGCGCTTATCGGACTTCTCTAACTTCAAACGTTTCGTTTATTGAGCGAATTTTTAAAAATAAAAAACTTCCATCAAGAAAGTTGTTGACAAGAGCACAAAAAAGTTTTCTGGAAAATTTCAGCCCAATCGAATTGATATTCGAGAAATTATAACCATCTCAATTGGATAGCGGCTAGGCGACTCGCGCGCAGGCTTAAGCGAGAGTTTCAGTAATTAGGAAATATCAAAGTATTATATATAAATTAATGATAGTGCATAATGTAAATTAATTAATTCATTCAATATTATGTACAATAGAATGGTTCTATTTTTGAGAAAAACTGTACTAAAGTAAAACAAAATATAAACATCTAATAGTTGAAATTCAGCGGAATCTTAATTCCGCAAATTTTTTGATGCTTCAAATTTATAATATTATTATTATTTCTTGACATAATATTAAATGACTGAGTTTACATGCACTATTATTTATTTATACATAATTATTTGATACTTCCTGATTCCTTGATTAGTTTTTATTTTTAACGCCGGTGCACTGTATTATAAATCGGATCTTAGACTCTCGCTACAGCCCGCGAACGAGTCGCCTAGCCGCTATCGACTTGAGACGTTAATAATTGATCGAATATCAATTCGATTGAGCTTAAATTTTCCAGAAAACTTCTTTGTACTATTGTTAACAACTTTCTTGCTGGAAGTTTTTTGTTTCTTAAAATTCGCTCGATAAACGAAACGCTGGAGCTTAAAGAAGTCCGATAAAAGCCACGCATCAGTAAAAAATTAACAATAATTTTTTTTACAAATCTTCTGAATTCCTTTCACTCTATCAGTCGAAGGATATTTCGAACTACATTCTATAAACATTTTATTGAACATTTCGAAAAACTGACTGACTGAGCACGATTTGAAGTTAAAAACGAATTAAAATTAATTTTTTCAGAAAAACAACAGTCTTTTATTTTAATTAGAAAACTAAAAACGCTGCAACTTTTTGCCTGGAAAAAAAAGATGCGCAATGAAATTCTACATCTAGATATAGTCTTTAAAGATGAAGATTCGAAAATGCTTTTGAAAGCTTCCAGGGGCCTTCCCACTCCCGGCGAAATAAGTTTATGTGGCCTTATGCAATACGGCAGCTCAATTTTCAACCAAGCAGTTGCATTAAAAACCAAATAGTTAATTTTTTATACAAAATTGACAGATCTAACAAAAAAGATGATTTTTCAAGCATATAGAACATCCAAAGTGCTGCATTTTACAGGCGCAAAAAAGTACATTTTCGATTACAAAAAAGAACAAGAAAATTTTCCGGAAAAAGTTCTATGTCCAGACCGGTATAAGCCTTAAAATTGTGTGGTAAAATATTGCATTAAAAAATTAATTCTTGTAGACGTATCATGGATCTAATTAAACCCTGAAACATTTTAAGCACCTTCATGCTTGTTAAACACCCTGTGTAATCGGATGCCCACCTCGTTTTAAAAAATAAAAAAAATAATGATGCAATTGAAATTGTTTCCCTGGAATAAATTCCAATGGTTTAATATCAAAATTAAGTGATAAAGGCAAAAAGCGCTTTAAAACATATAAAACGAAAACAATTATTCTCCTGTTCCTAACGGACTTCGTTAATTACGTAGTTACGCTGCAACCCGACCCAAAGTATTTCACACCAAGTTACCCCACACATATTGTAACAAATAATTTATAACTTATTAATTAATAATTTATTATTTGATAATTAGTTAAATTATTAATTCTATTACTAATTACACATTTTATCTGCATGAATCAAATAACTTGATAATTGCTGAATAATATTTTCAAACTTGAAGTTTTTATGGTAAACACCCCCTGCTGGAAGTAGAAGGATTGAAAAAGGTAGAGAATGGGGGATAGGAAAATACAGAACTATTTTATCTCTCTCTCAAGTGGTCACTTTGCATCCGTAAACGCTATCTTTTCCTATCGCCAATCTCAATAAATTTCTATCTCTTTCTCTACCTTTTAACCTTTTTTTTTCACCTTTCTCTATCTTTTGTAACTGTGGACCCTTATATTTTCCTTTTCTTCATTCCATCTTTCTAATATCAATGTGAATCTTTGTCTATGTCCTTCTCTATCTTCCGCGGATGAGTAATATTATCATTTTCTATCCCTCAAAATTCGGGAATCTATCGACAAGTTAGAAAACTTATGGAAAAAATTAATTTGACATTGACCACATACTAAGAAGACGACGTGACGTCCATGCCCACATACACCTACACACTGAAAATTTATTTCCACACCTTAGTCGAAAATTGTGTCAAACTCATCAAAACGGTTTCACGGGAGTCTACTGATAGGCCCAAAGGGGGTCATTCACAAAATACCTGATACATTTTTCAAGAACTTTTAACCTCCCCCTTCTGCGTGATACTATTTCCATTCATTTTAACATGAAGAATGAAATTTCCGCAGACCGCCCCCCCCTCCCAAAATTTATCGCGTATTTTGTGAATGACCCAAAGGCTGATTTTACTTATTGCTTACATTTACCGCCAATAACCTAGACGCCAAAACCTTCAGCTTGCCGTGGATAGATAAACGATAGGATGGGATAGAGAAGAGAGAATTGAAGAAGATAAAAGTAAATTTACATTGCCAAAGGGATAAAAAAATACGTAGATAGAAGAAAAGAAAGGATGAAATAGAGAAGAGGGTACTGAAAGAGATAAACGAGAATTTAAATTGAGAAAGAGATAGAAAAAGACAGATAGACGTAGGATAGGATGAGATAAAGAAGAGAATATTAAAAAAGGTGGAAGTAAATTTAGATTGACACAGATAAAAAAAAGATAGTCGTGGATAGTTGTACGATAGGATGAGCTGGATAAGAGGAGATTCAAAACAATAGAGGCTGCCTTAAATTGACAGATCGATGTAAAAATATTAAGGTGGATAGATAAAGGATAGTAAAGGAAAGAAAAAAGGGATTAAAAAAGATTGACGGAAGTTTAGATTGACAGTATGATAGAAAAGGATTGATGTGCATATAGAAAGGATAAGATGCGCTAGAGAAAAGAGGATTAAAAAAGATGGACAGAAATTCAGATTGAGAGTGAGATAGACGAGAGTGGATTGCAAAAGATTGACTGAAATTTAGATTAAAAAGATAGACAGAAATTCGAACTGATGGAGAGATAGAAACATATTACGCCAGATATGTAAAGGACGAGATGAGATAAAAAAGAGAGGATTAAAAAAGATAGTCAAAAATCTACATTAACAAATAAATCGAAGAAGAGCAACGCTGATAGGGGTAGGGGAGGATGAGATTAAAAAGAGGATATTGAAAAAGATAGACGTGAATTTTGATTAACAAAGAGATAGAAAAGATAGACGTTGATAGGCATAAGATAAAATGAGATAATAAAAAGGATATTGGAAAAGATAGGCGTGAATTAAGATTGATAGAGATAAAGAAAAAGAGAGACGTTGGTAGATGAAGGATACGATGAGCTTGACAAGAGGGGATTGAAAATTTGAAGAGGGATTTAAATTGACAGAAAGACACAAAAATATTGATGTGGATAGTTAAGGATAGGATAAGATAGAAGAGAGGGAATTGAAAATGATATACGAAAAAGATTGAAGGGTAGATAAAAAAATTCATGTAGGTAGATAAAGAATATGATAAGATATAAAAGAGGACATTGGAAAAAATAGGCGAAGAATTGGATTTAAAAATAATTGGAAAAAGCTTAACGTTGATAGATGTGTGATACAATAAGATAAGGAAGAGGATATTGAAAACAATATATACGATTTTAGATTGATAAAGAGATAGAAAAAGACAGACGTTCGTCGATATTGGATACGATGAGCTAAGCATGATGAGATTGAAAATAATAGATGGGAACATACATTTGGAAGAAGATAAAAACATACTGACGTGGATAGGTAAAGGTTAGAGTGAGATCAAAAAGAAGGCATTGAAAAAGATAGATATGAATTTAGATTCACAAATCGAAAAAACACGATAGATGTTGATAGACAGAGGAACGTATGAGATAGAGTAGAAGAGGTTTTAAAAGATAGACGACAATTTAGATTTACAGAAAGGTAGGAAAAGATAGACCCTAAATATGTCGATAAGATCAAAAAGAGAGGATTGAAAAAGACAGGCAAAAAGATAGACGTGAATTCAGATTAATAAACAGAAAAAGATAGGCTTTGGTAGATGTAGGATAGACTGAGATAAAGAAGAGGATATCGAAAAAGATAGACGACAATTTGGATTGGCAGGGAGAAAGAAAAAGATAGACTTCGATAGATGTATGATACAATAACATTGGGAGAAGGAAATTAAAACAAGACGTGAATTTAGATTGACAGACAGATAGAAAAAGACTGATGTGGATAGATAGAGGATAAGATGAGATACGTAAAAACGAGGGGATTGAAAAAAAGTCAGAAATATAGATTGAAAGAGAGATAGTAAAAGATTGACGTGAATAGACGAAGGATAGGGTGAGATACAAAAGTGAGGATTGATAAAGATAGATGGAAATATAGATTGACAAATAGGGATGGAGAGAGAGAGAGAGATGTCGATAGACATACGATAGAACGAGATAAAGAAGAGGAAATTGAGAAAGATAGACTGGAATTTAGATTGACAGAGAGAAAGAAATATTTTGACTTGGATAGATAAAGGATAGGATGAAATAAAAAATAGGGGATTGAAAAAGATGATCGGAAATATAAATTAACAGAGAGATAGTGAAAGATTAATGTGGATAGACGAAGGATATTGTGAAGTAGTGAAAAGGGGATTGATAAAGATAGTCAGAAATATAGACTGTCAGAGAGATAGAAAATTATAGACGTTGATAGATGTATGATAGACAAAAATGAAGAAGAGCAGCTTGAAAAAAATAGACGAGAATTTAGATTGACAGAGAGATAAAAAAATAGATAATAAAAGATTGACGTGGACAGACGAAGGATAGGGTGAGATAGAAAATATAGGTGTTGCCAGACGTAGGATAGAATGAGATAAGAATAGGAGATTGAAAAAGATATTCAGAAATATAGATTAACAGAGAGATAGTAGAATATTGGCGTGAATAGACGAAGGATAGGGTGAGATAGAAAAGATTGATAAAGAGTTTCGGAAATATTTATTGACAGAGAGAGAGAAAGAGAGAGATGGATATTGATAGACTTAGGGTGGGACGAGATCAAGAAGAGGAGATTAAAAAAGAGAGACAAGAATTTAGATTGGTAGAGAGTTTAGTGAAAGATTGACGTGGATAGACAAAGAATATTGTGAGATACAGAAGAGGGGATTGATAAAGCCTTTCAGAAAGATAGAAAAAGATAGACGGGAATTGAGATTGACAGAGAGATGAAAAAAGATTGGTGCGGATAATTAAAGTATAGGATAAGATACGTAAAAAAGTGAAGAATGGAAAAGATAGTCAGAAATTTAGATTGACAGAGGGATAGTAGAAGATTGATGCGGATAGACGAAGGATTGGATGAGATAGAAAATATAGTTGTTGCTAGACGTAGGATAGGATGAGATAAGAAGAGGAGATCAAACGAGTCAGAAATATAGATTGATAGAAAGATAGTAAAAGATTGGCGTGGATAGACGAAGGATAGGGTGAGATAGAAAAGAGGGATTGATAAAGAGTGTCGGAAATATATATTGATAGAGAAAGAGAGAGAGAGAGAAAGAGAGGTGGATGTTGATAGACTTAGGGTGGGTCGAGATCAAGAAGAGGATATTTCAAACGATAGACGGGAATTTAGATTGACAGAGAGAAAGACACATTTTTGAATAGATAGTTGAAGGATAGGCTGCGGAAAAAGAGGGGATTGAAAAAAATAGCCAGAAATATATATTGACAGAGAGGTTGGTAAAAAATTGACGTAGATAGACGAAGAATATTGTGAGATAGAGAAGAAGGGATTGATAAAGACTGTTAGAAAGATAGAAAAAGATAGACGGGAATTGAGATTGACAGAGAGAAAGAAACATATTGAAATATATAGTTAAAGGATAGGATGCGATAAAAAAAAATGAGATTGAAAAAGATATTCGGAAATATAAATTAACGGAGAGATAGTAAAAGATTGACATGGATAGACAAAAGATATTTTAAGATATAGAAAAGGGGATTGATGAAGATAGTCAGAAATATAGATTGTGAAAGAGATAGAAAAACATAGACTTTGACAGACGTATGCTAGAATGAAATAAAGCAGAGAAAATTGAAAAAGATAGACGGAAATTTAGATTATCAGAAGGATATAAAAAGATTAGTGTGAATGGATAAAGGATAGGGTGAGATTGAAAAGACAGTATTGAAAGAGATAGATATGAATTAAGATTGACAAAGAGAAAGTATGATATATTGTCTCTATCTTATTCTATCTTAAAAATTCAAAATTATTCTAAAAGATAGAATCTCTATCTTTTCACTTCCAGCAAGGCAGCGTACCCAGGATGTGTCCTTGACATATTTATACAGTGAAGACGGTTTTGTTTTGTATAAAAAATCTTTTAAAAATTCTAAGTACACCATTTGCATCTAATTGAGCTAAATAACGATTCGCAGGCACCAAGCAAAATTTTCTTTTTTTACTCCACTTAAATGCAAAAATGTTGTCAAGGGTTAATTCTTGTCTAAATATTAAATGTTTTTTAGGTTTTCTGAACATGTGAAAGACACCTTTAAATACCATTCGAATAAAATGTTTCCCATGAAGCAAAAATGTCTTTTAGCTGTTTATAATTTGGTTGCCTGGGCATATTTGGAGTCGAGAGACTTGTCATCTATAAAAGAAGAAGAAAGGAAAAAGGTATATTTGAAGCACCACATTGGTATTCATGTAGCCAAATTGCCAAGGGATTCTGATATCGGCTGGATTCCAACTCTCAAGAAAAAACAGGCTTTGCAGGATTTCAGAAGAAAACTTGCCATGACAAATGATCCTGTAGAATTGACCTGGATCTTTCACGACTTCAGCAAACTGCTTATGGAAACACATCAATTTGAGTGGGCAAGGTAGATTTTTGAACATTTTTAGAATTCGCGAAATGATAGAAAATTTGAGTTTTTTTATCGCGTTTCGACCATAGGTGGCCGCAAAACTTAATTTTCAAAATTGCTTGACTTTTTTTATTTTCTCTCGAACAATCTTTTATTTTCCCTGAACTATCATATTTAATGACCAGAATTTTAATTTCTAGCATTCTTAATGTAGAATCTTTTGTACACGAAATAAAAACAATTGTAAGATTACTTTTCAAATAAAAAATATTACACTCCAAACAAAACCAGCTATATTTTTAAATAAATCATTACATTATTTAAAAGAAAAAAGTCGAATTATCTAATTTATCGTCCAACAAAAAAAGATGAATTTTCAAACCAAAAGGATCAGATTCCAGTTTAAATAGACGAATGTTAAGCATTTGAATTTGCGGATAAAAACGATGTCTTTTTAATAAAAGTCCAAACATTTTTAACGCTATAATTACATTTTCAACAAAATCAATCAATTTTTAACTAATAATTTGTTTTTTCCCTAAAAGGCAAAATCTTAACTAAAGCTATAATATTTATACACAAAAATAAAAAACAAACGAATTTTCAAAGAATAGTTGAATCCTTAACTCAAAAAAATTAATTTTTAACCATGTGTTAAAAGGTTAATAAACTAATTAAAAATTGAATTAATAAAAGAGGAATTTTTAACAAAAAATTTAAATGTGAAAATAAATAAATAAAAAATAATAAATAAATAAAATGTGATATCACAACTGAAATAGATTGCGTTTTTTTAATTTAAAAAGTTGAAGGCATATAAAAAAAGACCAAAAATCCTTTAAAAGTTTAAGAAATCTTATTGCATTTTCCTTGAAAAATAATTGTTTTAAATAAGAAATCATTTGAAATTTTCCCAGAAATTTTTATAACAATTGCTTATTTTCTTGAAACCCTTCAATTTTCAAATCTTGAATCTTGCAAAATTGCAAAATTTTGCTTTAAAATGTTTCACATTCTTTTTAGACTTTGTAGTAAATCGTTTTAAATCAACTTTGAAAATATCTAAAAATATTTTTATTATTTCTTAACCTTTTTAAAACTTTTCGAAACTTTTAAAACTTTTGAAGACCTTTTAAAATAATTCGGTGATCTAACGAATTTTTGAAATACCGCAACATAAAAAAATACAATTTAATTTCAATTTAAATCATTAGACATTTTTTGCAAAAATCTTAAGGAAAGTTGTTTGTTTTCTTGAAACCTTTTTCAATTCTATAAAAGCTTTGTCTGTTTTGTGTAAACTCTTTAAATATATATATTTTGATTCAAATTTATTGAATTCCTTCCAAGTCGTAATTTTTTTCGGAATTTTGCAAAATTAAAAATCTTGCTTTAAAATCTTTTACTATCTATTTATATGTTTTAGTCAATCATTTTATATATTTTAAAATCTTTTTGAATTCTTTCCTGAAATTCATTTTTTAAAAGAAAAAATCATTGAATATTTTTCCAGAAATCTTAGGAATAGTTTTTTTTTCTTGAAACGTTTTAAAATACACAAAAAGCTTCTTTTTTGAAAAATTTAAAAATTTAACATTTTATTTTCAATTCACTGAAATCTTCTCGAGGTTAAAATTATTTTTTAACCTTTTCAAAACTTTTCAAAAATTTCAATTTTTTGAATAATTCAGTATTGATACAATTTTTCTAAACACTGCAAAATATAAAAATTTTTTTAACCTAATACTGGAATTTTCCACCTATAAAGATGTATTTTTGACCAAGCAGTCGGACATTCAAACAGAAATTTGAATTTTTGAATTTTCATCAAAAAGATAAATTCTTGAGAAAAAAAAATTTTTTCACATTTCAATATGAAAAAATTAATTTTCAACAAAATTGTTAAATTTCTAACTACAAATAAATAAATACTTAACGAAAATTACAATCGTTTGTATAGAAATAAAAAAAATTTATATTATGAATAAAAAAAGATTAATTTATCCAAAGTAAACAAAGCTTCCAACCAAGAAGACTACTTTTCCACCAAAACATACGAATTTTTAATAAAATATATGAAATTTCTAGTAGGTAGATGAATTTTGAACTAAAATGATAAAAATTCTTCCAAAAAAGCTATTAATTTTTAACATGCAACCAAGAAAGAAAAAAGTTTAAGTCAAATTATTCATCTGTCAATAAAAAAGACAAACATTCTGTAAAACAGTTTAATTTTCGACCTCAAAATATCGATTTTTAACAATAAAAATTAATTTTCTACAATAAAGTTTCACGCTTTTAACCTGAAAAGTAGAAGTTTCGCTAAGAACACCAAAATATGAATTTTTAATGAAAAATTTAATTTTCAACGCTCAAATATAAATTTTCAATAAAAAAGTTGAATTTTTAAGCAAAAAATACAATTTTCAATTAAAATTATGATCTTCAGAGAAAAATATCTAAAAAAAAAGAAATAGAAATACAAGACAAATTAATATCAAGAATCTTATATCATTGTCGCCACAAATTTCATTTTAATAATTCCCTGAATTTTCCTGAACAAGTATTAATTTTCTCTGATTACTAACATTCAGTGGCCAAAATTTAAATATTGTACCTTTTTTAATAGAATCTAATTTACACGATATAGATCAATTACAATTTCGAATTAAAATTAAAAACCTTCACAATTATTATCCACAGATTTATTTAAAATGCCTCTTATAGAAATATTCTGACTTCTGCAAGATTTTTTTTAATCCCATAATTTTGTCTGGTTTTCAGTTTTTCTACACTTTCCTTATTGTAAAATATATCTAACTGTGTTTTAAAAATATACAACAAAATAAATTGTAAAAGAATTGTTAAAAGGGCAAAAATAGTGCAAATTGTAAAAGTGTCAGGTTTACCCCGGTTTAAAGGACATTTTAAATTTGCGTTAATAGTCTGTTGTACTATTCTCTTGGAAAAAGAAGTGAGGGCAGAGGGTGTTGAGGAAATGAGGGAAAGTTATAGAAGGAGAAGTATGGGAAGCAGATATAAGGATACAAGAGGAAGTAAGGGTGAGTAGTAGAGGGATACTGGGGAAAGAAGGAAAAGTGAAGAAAGAGAGGGAGAGAGAGAGAGCGAGAGAGAGCGGGGGAGAGATGGAGTAAGAGTGATGAAGTAGTGGAATGATGAAAGTGTGCAGGGGGAAGTAATGAAAGGACTAATAGAAGAAGTGGAAGGGATAGAAGGAGAAGTCAGTGAGTGGTGAGTAGAGGGAAGGTATCCGAAGTGATGGCAAATTGAGGGGATGGGAAGTGATGGTAAATGAGTGAGTAAAAATAGTAGGGTGGAAGTGAAGGTAGTGAAAGTAGAAGTAAGGAGTAATGAAAAGGTAGAAAAAGTGAAAGGAAATAAGGGATTGAGAAATCAGGGAAAATGTTGTATGAAAAAGTAGGCGAAGTGATAGAAAATGAGAAAGTCAAAGTAGTGGAACTGAATGCAGTCGATGTGAAAGCGTTGGGAAATGAGATAGGGAAAGTGAGAGGAAATAGGGGGTCGAGAAATGATGAAAAATGTGGAATGGGAAAGCAGCGTAAGGAGAGGAATGACTGGAGAATTTAACAGTGCAGGAAGTAAGAAGGAGCGAATGTTTGAAGTGTGGGAAGAGTAAGTACGAGAAGTGGGAGAATGTAAATGTCTACCTTTTGTTTATTAAATAGGTACTATGCAAAAAGAGCGAGGGAAAAAAGTACGGGAACAATGAACCAGGCATGGTTGATAAATGCAAACCATATTCTACTCAGAATAGAGCTTCACCAGAATAATAGAAATGATGCAAAGGAGGCTGCATTATTGGCTTTGTCAGGTGCAAGGAAACTCAAAATCGATTATTTAATAGACTTTTATGAAGGAATCGTGAAAATCTTAGACGAAATTGATGTTGAGAAGATGTCAATCATTGACAACATTTCCCAGAGGCAACAGCTGATTATCGACCTTATGCCAATGGAACTTAAGGCTGAAATGGCCTACCTTTTTCGTAGTATGGACGTCGTCCCAGCAAAGAGGCGACTTTCCGTGATGCCAGGTTGCAAACCAATCGATAAGAAGTTGGAATTCACCTGTAAGAAAAATACAATTCTCGTAAGTCCACCTATTGATGCAGAAAAAGAAGCGAGAAAAGCTTTTCTTCAAAAGTACGCCCCACCGAAGAAAATTCTTGGCTATATTGACTTTAGGGAATACGAATAGTTTATGGTAAATATTTTATTTAATAGTAATGGTAACACGAAAGTGCAATTGTAAAAGAAACTTTTATATGTTTCTAAAAAATAGTAAAAATAAATATTTAACAATATTAGACACAATACAAAGAATAATGCTTAGAATAACAATAAAATTTTGAAATTCCCTACAGCTTTAAATAATTTTTTATTTTATTTTTTCATCCTCATAAATAATGTTAAGGTATTAGTTTTATGCGAAAAATGACTTTCGCGGATTTCATCAAATTACTTTGTGAAGCTCTTCGCCTAGGGTGATTGCCAGAGAACTTGATCAGTGTCTTGGGTCGGAGTAGTTTTGCGAAACGAATTTGTTATTTAAGTAAAGATCATGGGAATTCAATATCAATGTAAAAGTTCAT